>NC_140467.1:54225115-54405115 GCF_051167445.1 Perissodus microlepis | reverse complement strand
AAACGGAGGTCCATTGGCTGTACACCTATGGAGCCATGTAATAAGGCATATTATGACCACTGACAGAGCAAGTGAACATTTTATCTTCAAAGCTGATATGTAAGAAGCAGGAAAAAAGGGAAAATGTAAGGATTTTGACAAGATTTGATGAGGGCCAAATTGTGATGGCTGCATGTCTTGGTCAGAGCATCTCCAAAACTGCATCTTTTGTGGAGGTGTTGTTGGTCTGCAGTAATCAGTATTTATGAAAAGTGGCCCAGTGGTGAACGAGTGACAGGATCATGGGCAGCTAAGGTTATATACGCAGTACATTGCAGTTTTCTGCATATGGGGCATATCCTCAGATCAGCCAGAGTGCACATGCTGACACCTGTCCACTGCCAAAAGTGCCAAGAATGGGCATGTGAGATTGAGAACTAGGACATGGAGCACTGGTAGGGGTGCCCTGATCTGAGGAATCATGTTTTCTTTGACGTGGATGGCCGGGTACATGTGCGTTGCTTCATTCTGCCACCAGGATCAACTATGGGCAGGGGGTAAACCAGCAGAGGCAGTGTGATGGTTTGGCTGATGTTCTGCTGGAAAACCTTGGGTCTTGCCATCCATGTGGATGTTACTTTAATACATACCACCTACCTAAGCATTGTAGACCATGCGTACCCTTTCATAAAAACTATATTCCCTGATTGCTGCGGTGCTTTCAGCAGGACAATGTGCGTTGTCACAAAGCTAAAATGTTTCAGGAATGTTTGAGGAGAACAACAAGAAGTTTGCGGCGTTGACTTAGTTTCCAAATTCTCCAGATCTTAATTTATTCAAGTATCTGTGTGATGTGTTGAACAAGCAAGTCCAATCCATGAAGGCCCCACATTGTAATTTGCAGCAGTTGAAAAATCTGTTGCTAACATCTTGGTGCTAAATAACACAGCACACTTTCAGGGGTCTTGTGGAGTCCATGCCTTGATGGGTGAGGGCTGTTTTGAAAGCATAAGGCAGATCAACACAGTTTTAGGCAGATGGTTATGTTATGCCTGATGCGTGTGTGTCTGTGTATGTTCTCAGTTTCTTTACATTAAAGAATCCTATGTTTTAATTATGATCTTTCAGAGTTCAGATTGCTCTTCCCTCAGCTCACTGGTGTTCTCACTCTGGCCTTCTTCATTCACAACTGCATCATCACATTAATGAAGAACAACAAGGACCAAAAGAACAATGTGAGTGTTATTTATCCATGTTCTTCCAAATATTAGTACTCTTCAAATCTGGTTTTTGCTAAGTAAATTTAGATGACACAATTCAGTATCAAAAGTTTTAATTCTGATGCATCTAAGGTAAATTTGGTATGTTTTCAGGTGCGTGACCTGTCTGTGGCTTATCTTTTAGTGGGGCTAACCTACCTGTATGTTGGAGTGTTGATCTTTGCTGCTTTTCCCTCTCCTCCTCTTTTTAAAGACTGCATTCAGCCAGTAAGATTTTCACTTTATTGTTATTTTTAAATAATTTTTATGTATGCATTTTTTTTTTCACCATATGAAAAATGCTCATATTTTCCCTATACCCATTACCACTTAAAGATGCAAGTAAACCCTTCGATTTAATAACCGATTAAATGTCTTTTGGCAGCAGCAATCTCAGAAAGTGTATTCAGGTAGCTGTGGTTCAGTACAGTGCACTACATTTAGGAAGACTATTCTTCCCTGAAATGAGTCAGCGGAAGCAGATGTTTACCATCTGTGATGTATCTGGGTAAAGGGGCCTGTTATTTTCATTGCACACCATCTACATTGGGTTATCCCTGAGCAGGGCAAAAGATGGATTGTCTTTGTTGGAAGTGAGTTTATCATAGCTTTGCTATAGTGTTGAAAGGTGTTGATCTGCTGTGTTGTTAAGTCTTTTGAGATATAGCTGGTAAAGGTAGATCATTTCTACACTAATAAACTGGGCTCAGTGGTTAACATGGTTACTACTGGACAATTTTGAAAATGTAGTCACTGTTAACAATCTATACCCATCCTTTACACCACGTTTTTACCTAAGGCAATGTCACCATGTTTGACTACAGCTGTCACACAGTAGACCTTGAACTACTGTATGACAGCTGTAGTAGTTCAAGGTTGAGAAGTGGTTTGCGTTGCTACGCTGAGCTTACAGAGGCAACAGAGCAGAAGAAAATTTCCAGTTGTAGTTACAGTCCATCCATGGGAGGACTCCTTAAATTGCTCCAATATGTATTTAAAATAAACACAGTCAATATGTTAGAAGAGAGGGACCATATGAATTGGTTGTTGTAACTTCTGACTCTAATAAGCTTTTGTTGACATAATTAACTTGCAGGGTTGCACACTTTTAATCTACTCTTTGTAAGTGGAATTGTTTTTCAGTATTACCAATTTTTTCATACATTTCAATTTGATTAATGTTAAAAACTAAGCATTCAAAATGATTTTTATGTACATAGATGATTTAAAGAGTAATCCTTCTGTTTGTTTGTTTGTTTCCGCATACTGTACACTGAAACAGTTTTGATCTGTTGGGGCATGTACATGTAGCTTTAAATGGTCTTCTGTGGTTTCTGGCATTATTTACTTTATATTTTGTGTGTATTTACTGGGAAATTCCTGAGTAGTTTCTGTGGTGTATGGGTTCCCGCTTCCATTAGGTGTGTGGTCTGAAACCATATTTAGATGAAAAGTAGAATCCATACTAAGCCAGGACCAAAGGTATCACTGCAGAGCATTGCACTGGAACGTGTTGGTCAGTATGATGTACATAACTGTTAGGATGCCTGGGTCGTTGACCCAGGGTTTTTGAGTTTATTATTATTTATAAATTCTAGTCTTTGGTTTCTTTGTTAGAGTTCTGTCTTTTGGTTTATGTCTCTGTCTTCTCTAGTCGCTCTGTCTCCCTTGTCAGCTGTATCCCCTTGTCTAGTTCGCGTCTCTGTGTATCCTTAGTTGCTATATCCCCGTGTCCAGTCAGTGTCTGTGTCTGCCCTGGTCCCACGTCTCTGTTCCCTCTGTAGTGCCTGCATGTGAGTCTGTGTCTTTTGTTCAGTCTGTGTTTTGTGTTTCCTGTTTTACTTTGAAGGTCTCTGTCTCATCTCAGTGTGTTCAGTTTACGCTTCCTTGTCTCGTCAGTTCTGATTTGCCCCAGCTGTGTTTCCCTCCTGTTACCCATTCCCTGATTGCTCCCTCTGTGTATTTAAGCCCTGTGTTTCTTTGTGTCTGTGTCGCGATCTACTGTTTACTTAGCTGTGTGTTCTGTCAGTCCTCCGGTTTAAGTTTATTTTGATTTTTTCCAGTTATGTTATATTTGAGTTTAACATTAAAACTGTTTTGAGTTCACGTTTGTCTCCGGAGTCTGCACCTTGGGTCCTATTCCTGTCTGCACACAGCCACACATAACAATAACATGGCAGTGGTTTTAATCTTGTGGCTAAATTGTGTTTATTCTGACATATCAGTCATTTTGTGTCTGTTTAGATTTAAATATGATTTGCTTTTGTTTGAACCATAACCATAAGAATTTTTTATCGGCTTGTTTCTTCATGGACATGAACATTAAAACCCCTTATTTGCTGATTTCTGGCAACCATAAGTTAGCTTATAAACACTGCACTGCTTTTCCCTCACAGAACTTCCTGGATAACTTCCCCAGCAGTGATATTATGGTGTTTGTGGCTAGGACCTTCTTGCTTTTCCAGATGATTACTGTATACCCCCTGTTGGGTTATCTGGTGCGGGTTCAGATGATGGGTCAACTATTTGGAAATCATTATCCCAGGTAAGAGTAATGCTTTTTCCATTTAACAGGAAACAAAACAATGCTGATAACTGATCATATTTCCCCCACGTTTCTTTTATTTTAAACAAAAAATGTGATCATTTCTCAATTTAAATGCTAAATTTTGTTTAGTTGTTCTGTCTGCGGTGTGAATAATCAGGCAGTTTTCTGCTGTGGGATGCACTTTGTGCTCCTGTACATAGCTGTAATAAGAGAGTTGCAGTTTCTACTCCAATTGTTATTAATTAAACAAGACTAAGAAAAGAAATGACATTGTAACCGAATAAATAAATTAATAAAAAACAAAAGCATGTTTCAGATTTCTTCATGTGGCCACTTCTTTGTGTGCCATCTCTTAACGACCTTATGATGTCCTGGGTAAACAGTAATCGATGACTTGCCTGTAAGCAATTTATAGTTTGTTATATTGTTTTTCTTTAGTTTCCTTCATGTTCTGATACTGAACATCTTAATTGTTGGAGCTGGTGTCCTGGTGGCCACATTTTATCCCAATATAGGATCCATCATACGGTAAGTATGAAATTGTTTTGCATTCACTTATGTGAAGAGAAACAGTCTAATTAGTCTTAGTTTAATAATTTAGCTTGAATAACATTTCATAAAGTAGACTGACTGTGTGGCTATGAAATTCTGTAAACATTTTGATGACATTCTTACATTATTGAGGTGTTTAATATTAAAGACTACATTGGTTATACTTGATTGAAAAATAAATGAATCAGAATCAGAATACTTTATTGATCCCTGGGGGAAATTATTTTTTTGTTACAGTGCTCCATTATAAACCAACATAAACCAACATTAACAAGACAGACAAAAAGCTAACTAAGAATAGTACAATATATATATATACATGTATGTCACTCATTAATAAATAGCTGGAAAAGAAACATGTGTAGTTGTAGCAGTAACCAGTGTGTTAAGTGGATGCGTTGTACAGGGAGATGGCCACAGGCAGGAAAGATTTCCTGTGTCGTTCAGTGGTGCTTTTCGGTAATTTCAGTCTCTCACTGAACGTGCTCCTGTGACTGACCAGCATGTCATGGAGTGGGTGGGAGGTGTTATCCAACATTGTCTTTATCTTGGACAGCATCCGCCTCTCCGACACCACCTTGAGGGAGTCCAGCTCCATCCCCACAACATTACTCGCCTTACGGATTAGTTTATTAAGTCTGTTGGCATCTGCTACCCTCAGCCTGCTCCCCCAGCATGCAACAGCATAGAGGATCGCACTGGCCACAAAGGACTCATAGAAAATCCTGAGCATTTTCTGGCAGATGTTGAAGGACCTCAGTCGCCTCAAAAAATAGAGACGACTCTGGCCCTTCCTGTAAAGTGCTGTGGTGTTTTTCGCCCAGTCCAGTTTATTTTCAATGTTTACTCCAAGGTATTTATAGTCCTCCACAATGTCAACACTGACCCCCTCGACTGAAACAGGGGTCAAGTGTTTCCTGGTCTTCCTGAAGTCCACGATCAGTTCCTTGGTCTTTGCCACGTTGAGCTGCAGATGATTCTGCTCACACCACGTGACAAAGGAGTCGACCACTCTGTCTCATCATCCCTGCTGATGCATCCAACCACCGCAGAGTCATCAGAAAACTTCTGAAGATGGCAGGTCTCTGTGCAGTGGCTGAAGTCTGTGGTGTAGAGGGTGAAGAGGAAGGGGGAGAGGACAGTCCCCTGTGGTGCCCCTGTGTTGCTGATCACCTTGCCAGACACACACTGTGGGAGACGTACATATTGTGGTCTTCCTGTCAGGTAATCAACAATCCAGGACACCAGAGAAGCATCCACCTGCATCGCTGCTAACTTATCACCCAGGAGGGTCGGCCTGATGGTATTGAAAGCACTAGAAAAGTCAAAAAACATGACCCTCACAGTGCTCGCCGGCTGGTCCAGATGGGTGTAGACACGATTGAGCAGGTAGATGATGGCGTCCTCAGTTCCGAGACGAGGCTGATAAGCGAACTGAAGGGGATCCAGATGTGGTCTTACTATGGGTCGCAGCTGGTCCAGAATGAGCCTTTCCAGGGTCTTCATGATGTGGGAGGTCAGGGCCATGGGCCTGTAATCCTGGGGGCCACTGGGACGTGGCGTCTTTGGTACAGGGACGAGGCATGATGTCTTCCACATCACTGGTACCCTCTGCAGACTCAGACTCAGCATAAACAGTTTATGAAAGACTCCACACAGCTGGGGGGCACAGGTCTTGAGGACGAGGGGACTCACTCCGTCTGGTCCAGCAGACTTGCCTGAGTGAAGTCTCCTCATTTGCATCTCAACCTGGTATTGAGTGAAGGTGATGGGTGGGGGAGGGGTGTCAGGAATCTCACAGGAGGCAACAGCGCCATGTGAAGAGAGAGGCTGGCACAGTGGTGTGGCTCTGGATTCCAGGCAGACTACAGGTGAGGTTGTGGGGGTGTGAGCAGACACTGTGGTGTCGAATCTATTGAAAAACAGATTCAACTTGTTAGCTCTATTCTCACCTCCCTCAGCTCCCCTGCTGTTGGTTGGCCTGAATCCAGTGATGGTCTTCATGCCCCTCCACACCTCTCTCATGCTGTTCTGCTGGAGTTTCCACTCCAGCTTCCTCCTGTAATTGTCCTTAGCCTCTCCGATCTTGTCCTTTAGTAACACCTGGACCTTCCTCACCTCCTCTTTATTGCCCCCTCTGAAAGCCCTCTTCTTGTTGTTGAGGAGGGCTTTGATGTCCTTAGTCACCCACGGCTTGTTATTTGGGTAACAATGAACAGTCTGAGCTGGAACAATGGAGTCGGTGCAGAAAGTTATGTAGTCTGTGATACACTCAGTAAGCCCATTGATGTCCTCTTCGTGAGGCTCACAGAGTGTTTCCCAGTTGGTCACCTCGAAACAGCCCTGTAGTTCCGCTAAGGCCTCCTCTGACCACCTCCTAACAGTCCTCGTGGTCACAGGTTCCCTCCTCACAATTGGCACATAGCGGGGGGTGAGGTGAATCAGGTTATGATCTGACCTACCAAGTGGGGGGAGGGAGGAGGAGCTGTATGCATTCTTGACATTAGCATACAGTAGGTCTAGAATTTTTTCTCCCCTGGTGGGACAGTCCACATATTGTCTGAATGTTGTTAGTGTATTGTCCAGTGATACATGGTTGAAGTCACCCGAGATCACAATAAAGGCACTCGGGTGCTGAGTCTGTAACCGGGCTATGGCAGAGTGGATAGTGTCACATGCAGCTGTGGGGTTAGCAGAGGGAGGAACATAAACAGCCACCAAGATGACGTGAGAGAATTCCCTGGGTAGATAATACGGCCTGAGTCCAACAGCACACAGTTCAATGTCCGGGCAACAAATCCTTTCTTTGATTGTTATGTTGGCAGGGTTACACCACCGGTTGTTAACTAAAACAGCAAGCCCACCTCCTTTCCGCTTACCGCTAGCGATGCTGTCCCTGTCCGCCCGAACAGTGTGGAAGCCTTCCACGGAAGCATTCTCATCGGGAATGTCCTGGTGCATCCATGATTCGGTGAAACACATCAGGCTACACTCTCGGTATTCCCTCTGACTCCGTACCAGTGCTGAGAGCTCGTCGATTTTATTCGATAACGACCGCACATTTCCCATTACGATAGACGGCAGACACGGTTTATACCTCCTCCTCGCTTCGAGCCTCCGCTGTCTCACCGTCTCCTTCTTTCTTCTCTTCTGTCTTTGACCTCTGCGTCCCCGATGTGTTTTCCTCCAAATTTCAGCTGGTACTTCTGCGGGCCTGGCCAGCGAGCCGGCCGGCATCAGGGCGATCAGCTGATCTCTGGAGTAAACAGTCCGTGAGTGTAGGAGATGTGCCGCAGTCCCGTTCCTTGATAAAAGTAACAGTTCCACGACCACCAGAAGAACAAAAACTCTCTCAATCCACATGATTGAGTAAAAGATAATAAACGGATGAAAATACAAGTCAGAAAAAAAAGAATACGTAAGAAAAAAGAGCTAAACTAAGAGAAAAAGCAGGAGCGACTGTAACAGGCTGCACGCTGGTTGGCGCATGCGCACTGTTGAAATAGATGAAATAGATTGTTATAATAATGGCAATAAGTGGATGATTAACGTAATAAAGTAAAATTCAATAAACAGATATTTGTATTTTTGAAAAATAGTCACAGAATAAGCAGTTCCAATTGTTGTCATACCCTCAAAGCGCTTTGGGTATAAAGTAGAACAGCACTATATAAGAATCAGTCATTTTACCCTGAAGTTAATTTACAGATAATAAAAGGCTAAAAAAAAAAAAAAAAGGTCATTATAATATAAAAATGAACAATAAAATCAAGGCATAAATGGTATGAAAAATGTGACAGTCGATAAATAAAATAATAAATAAATAAAACTATTCTGGTAGTTCCAGGTTTGAATTAGAATTGAATGTCTTAGTTATTTATATGTATTTGAACAAAGTTCAAGATTCTGAGAAAGGCAGACCACTGAGTTGTAAAATATTTGCAGTTACATTTATGTCCTGTCTAAAAAGAAAAAAGAAAATTACAGTATGCCCCGTGGATATGTAGATATAAGGTATAGGTATAATTATGCATCTAAGATGTTTTGTGCATAAACTGAATTAGAAAGTATGTTTTTATCTTTCTTTGAAACTTTTTACTTTAAAACAAACAACGACTAAATGGCAATCAATACGCCAGGGTTTGAATCAGTGGCCAAAAGGTAAACCTGTGTTAGCATGGAAGTTCATCCTTACCTATGCAAAGAAGAAAAGAAACAAAGTTTAATCTAAATTCAAGTATGTTTCCTTTTTTTGTTGTGGCCATTGTTGTTTGGCATACCAGTTGGCTCCTTGTAATGGTGTAGTGGTTTTAACTTTGTGTTCCTCTTTGCAGGTTTTCTGGAGCAATTTGTGGATTGGCTTTAGTGTTTGTATTTCCTGCATTAGTCCACATGATCACCCTGAGACGGCAGGGGATGCTGAGGTGGAAGACAGCAATTTCCCACAGTTTACTAATCTTACTGGGTGTGGCCAACCTGGTGGCTCAGTTTTTCATGTAGAAGTGGCTAGTTAATCTTTCAGAATTAAGATTAATAAATATGAAGAAGAATTCAGCTGGCAACCTGACATTATTTGAAGAAACTTTAAGTGTGAAAGGCAGATGAATCAAATCAGCTACTCAGATTAATGTTTGTGTTTGTGGTAGTTAAATTTCCTATCACAAGAAGTTACAGTTGAATATTAGGGCAGTAATACAGTTTAATAACAGGAATTCTGTGTTTTTGTTCGGCATACATTCATTTTTATTTTCTTCATGTTATCCAGCCTTTTTTTCTGCCCTGCTAGTCGTATACCATATTCTAAACTGTGTTGAAACACAGATGTTTCAGATGGGTGTGAGCATTTTGTTAATGGGTTTATGGTTACCGTACATATTTTTTTTTGGCAACAGTTTCCTTGGAAAAAGCCAAGGGCGCACTTTATTCAAAACTAAAACAGAACCGGTCAGAATTAAACTGGATCTAGTGGGAAAAAAATTGAAAATTTAACAGGTGAAGATCTATAAATATTCACTCTGTGTAGGCCAAAGTGATGTGGACACAATTACTAGTCCAATTGAATAACATTAGCTCCCTATAGTTCCTCAACTGTAACTTGATAGAGCTGGGTTACAGCAGTCACAGTTATATCTTGCTGATGGTAACTATCAAGTATTGACTTGCTATTTTTTTTTTTTAAATTATAAATAACATCTGGCCCAACCATAGGATAATTAATTGCTGTCTTGATTTGTTTTAAATATATACTATATTTTACTAATGGTTGGATAGCTAAAGGGATGATGTACGAGGAAAGAGTCTGTATTAACTTTAGTTTTCACGTTATTTTTAATCATCAGTATCAGTGTGAAAAATAATTTTGGTTTGAGGCAAATTTTAGTACTGTGGGCATTATTATCTGTAACATTGCATTCACTGAGGTCACATGGGGATCAAGATGCACCATGGTAAAAAAGCAAGCAATAGCTCAGTATTAATAATTCTTATAGCAGGGTAATATTAAACTATTAATAACTAGTTTTGCCTCATAGGCATCTTTGTATGTTACCCATGCCCATAGTTTTTGGCCCCTTCTTTCACATTTTAGTCTAATATGTTTCAGCCATAACAATTGTTGATACAAGCTATTACTTGGTTTATACCTTGGTATTTCTCATGCTATTATGTGAGTATTGCAACGTTTAGACATTACAGCAGTATTATCATGTTAATACTGAGCTGTTATTAAGTCCTGTCATAATAGTGAACAAAATTATAAATATCAATGTGGTGTTTTCAGATTGGTTCAGAGTGATTTCCCTTTCCACACAGCAAAAATGAACAGAAATGTTGGGTGTGAGGGAAGATAAGGTGCTGCGAAAGTCACCTGTACAAATCAGTCAAACTTTTTAGGTGTTTGGTTTATTTTATTATTATTATGAGGTTTTTGTGGGGTTTTTTTTCCTGTAGCCCACAAACCAAAATCTGATTTATTTTTCTCCACACTTTGTATTATTTTATCATCTTTAAATGGATACAGCTGAAGACTTTTTTTTTCTACCAGTTTACGCTAAATAAAGCTTAATTGAAATTACTTTTTCTTTGAACCAAGTACACTTTCCATTCATTTTGTTTCGGTTATCTAATTCAGAGTTGCAAGGGGGGGGGGGGCAAACCTATTACAGTTGTTGTAGTTAATCTAAAATGGTATAGTAAGTAAATATGTTTACTGTAAATAGTTGGCTAATAATTGATTCTGTCGCCCTCTATACACATACAGACACACACACAAGTCATTAAAGTGCAAGGCAGATGTTATGATTTCATACTGTTACCCATTTGTATCTATTCAGTTATTACCCGTTCACCTGAGTCTAGTAACTGAGGATGATGAAATCATCCATTGCTAAAGAATGAAGTCAGCTGTGATTTGGTGTTTCCTTTTTGAGAAAAATCCTCCCCAGTGTCTCCCTCTCGTCGCTTCTCTATTCATTCATCCAGTCTGTCATTCTAAAACTATGGTACATGGGCTCCCTCTAGTGGTACGCGGAAAGTCCCCCCCCCCAAAAAAAACAAAAAAACAATGTAAGATTAAATAATGTTCTGATTGATGGATTTCTGAAGATGTACAGTACAGTGGCCCCTAGAGACAAAGCACGTACAAACTCCAAAGCACGTGCAAACTCCAAAATTTGTATGTGCTTTGGAGTTTGTACATGCTTTGTCTCTAGGGGCCACCGTAGTACAGCTCTACAGAAAACTAAACAGTAGTAAGGTTTGTAGGGTTACTGAAGCTGGGCTAGCCGGTATATAAAGGTGTGCTACGTGATCACTAACTACACAGCTATGGTTGGCATAATATAAACACATTAGCACACTGAAGCTGGAGGATTCAAGATTCTTTATTCGTCACATGCATAGTTATACAAGTATAACATGCAGTTAAATGTAACCTGACATGCTCCTCGACATGTGCAAAAGGGGGAGAGAAGAAGAACGTAATACATTATATACATTAGGTGAATGTGCAGTAGTAGCATTGTATGCAGCAAGCAGGTGAATTCTGTACATTAAGTGAATTAAATAAGAATAGAAAATCTGAACGTTTTACAAAATAGACAATATTAACATATTTAAAATTAACACAGGGACTTCCACAGCCTTTTCAACAGCGCTGCGGACGGGGGGGCAGTGTTTTGGAAATGACAGTCTTCACTAGTGGGGATAGTTACAAAGCTTTCTTCGTTATGAATTAGCATACTTTTTTTTTTGTTTTTTTTTTATTACTTAGTTTTTAATAAAGGTTTTACATATTTTTACAACAGAAAAGGAAAACAACAAACAACCAAAAACAACAATAACAAAACAAGCAGTCGACTGAAAAGCACAGCTTTTTCCCACAAAGCAATTCTGGCAGTGAGAACATGACTTTATATTCATGAATTGACAGCACATCTACAGATGTAAGAGCAGCCTAGGAGAGGCATGCAGAAGTTTATATAGATGTGAGTAGGCACAAACAGGAGAAAGAAAAAATAAATTTAATTACAAAAAAACCAAACAACATTCGAATTTCGGATATATTTCAACCACTTGTCCCATCTTGTGGTATAAATATTAGCTTGCAGCCTTAACAAAAAGGTAAGTTTTTCCATTTTATGAATCTCCTCAACAACGCTCAACCAGTCGTCCAAAACAGGGGGGTCAGTACAGAGCCACTTACGAGTAATTGCTTTTTTTGCTGCAGCAGTAAGAATCTTCAGGAGATATTTGTCATTGCTTGTTAATTCTTCAGGTAGGTCTCCTAAATAAAATGTTATGACAGGCCGTTGTTTTGATTTAAAGCCTATAGTCTGTTCTATCTTTGATATAACATCTTCCCAAAATTTAGAAAGTTTTCGACACGACCAGAATATGTGGGTATGGTTTGCAACAGTTTCCCCACAGCTCCTCCAGCATGAAGAATTTCCCCGTGTTTGTTGTTTTGGTGTTATGAAAAATCGTACCAGGTTTTTCCAACTAAATTCTCGCCAGTATGCAGAGGATGAGGTTGAAATGGCAGTCTCACACATATTGTCCCATTGCTCAGAAGTTATAACTGAGGACAACTCTCTCTCCCATCTTTCCTTTATATAATCTGTTGAAGTTCCCCTACTTTTCAATATGCCCTGGTAGAGTTTAGAGATAACTGACTTACATCCCTTATAGTATGTTTGTAAAATCAGATTAATTATTTCATTGGATTGTGTATTAATTTCTTTAGTCACTTTTGAGGACAAATACTGCCGTAATTGTAGGTATCTGAAAAAATCACTTTTTCCTAGCTCGTATTTTTCTTGTAATGTTTGAAAACTTTGCAGGCCATTCTTATCCAGTATTTTACAGTATACATTAATGCCTTTATGTGACCAGTTCTTAAATTGTAAATCCAATTGGTTTGGTTTTAACTCAGAGTCATAAGCTACCCACTTAAGTACTTGAATGTGGTTCCTTAGATTTAGTTCTTTCACTAACTCAAACCAGATAAGCAATGTAAAAGATGCGAAAGGGTTCAGTTCTTTCTGGTAGGCTGTTGCCAGCTTCTGATCTCCTATCAAGGCTTGTATTGGAATGACCCCACACATATTCTCAATGTCTTTCCATCGTGCCCCATAAGTGTCATCACACCATTGTATAATTATTTTGAGTTGAGCAGCAAGGTAGTAATCTCTGAGACTTGGGAGGGAGAAGCCACCTTTATCTTTATGGATTAATAATGTGCTATATTTAATTCTAGGTTTCCGCCCCCTCCAAATAAATCGAGATATTTGTTTGTCCCAGTCATGGAACTGAGATTTGGGGATTTTGATAGGTAGAGACATAAACAGATACAGTAGTCTGGGTAGGACTGACATTTTAATGACCTCCATTCTCGCACTAAAATCAAAAACAAGTGTTGACCATTGAGTGAGGTCCTCTTTAATCTTTTGGCTCACGGGCTCAGTTTTTTTTATACAAGTCATCTAACGATTTAGTCAGCCATACTCCTAAATATCTAATTGCTTTCAGAGACCAATCAACAGAAAAACATTTTTTAACCTCACTCGACGGGCTATAGTTAAAACTTAAAATTTGTGTTTTTCCTATGTTGAGTTTGTAACCAGAATACATCCCAAACCTTCCCAGCAAATCTAAAAGGGTCCGGATGGACTGGTCTGGATTTGACAAGTACAAAAGGACATCATCAGCATATAAGGCTATTTTGTGTTCTCTTGAATTAACTACGACCCCATGAATACTATTATTTTCTCTTATTGCCTGTGCTAAAGGTTCAATGTAAAGAGCGAAAAGAGCCGGAGACAAGGGACAACCTTGACGAGTAGATCTTTCCAACTTTATACGGTCCGTGACTCGTCCATTCTTGATTCTCGCAGTAGGCATTGAATATAATGTCTTAATACTGTTAATGGAGTTTTCAGCAAAACCAAATCTTTCTATGACCAAAAACAAATACGTCCAGCTGACGCAATCAAAGGCCTTTTTGGCATCCAGACTAATTAGTACCGCTTTATGATTATTTTCTCTTACATTATTGATTATGTGGAGAGAGCGTCTTATGTTGTCTTGGGTTTGCCGGCCCCCAACAAATCCAGTTTGATCTTCATCAATCAAATCTGGGATGAACGAGTTTAGCCTATTAGATATAATTGAGGCGTAAAGCTTATAATCTTGGTTTAGGACTGATATCGGCCTATATGAGCGGCACAGCATTTTGTTCTTACCGTCTTTAGGTATAATTGTTATGATCGCCTCAGACCATGATGGGGGGGTGGACATATTCTCTAATGTCCAGTTCAATGACCTTAGCAAAACTGGAAGCACCTCCACCTCAAATGCCTTATACCACTCAGCCGGCAGGCCGTCTGTACCTGGTGTTTTGTTATTTTTTAGTTTCTTTAAGGCCATTTTCAATTCTTCTTTCTGAATCTGTTTGGTTAGGCATTTATTTTGACACTCACCAATTGATGGCAAATCTAATTAATTAAGAAACATTTTATATCTTCTGTATTGGCTTGTGCAGGTTGTGCGTATAACATTTTGTAATAGGTTTGGAATGCGAAGTCAATTCCTTCCAGGTCACTTTGTAATTTCCCAGTTTGGGGATCAAGGACTAGCATACATGTTTTTATTGAACATTTGAAGAACCAGCAAAAAGAAAACAGAAACTCTTGTAGAGGACATAAAGTCAGAGATAAAAACAACAAGGAGCAGGTGAATCTAGTACAGGTAGAGGTGCAAAAACCCACAGAGCTCAGCAGCCACCGCAACAAATTCTGGATCCTTTGCTTTTAGTTAGCATTAGCAGCACATGCTGCGTCCGATGTGAAAGGACCTTTATGCTGCACACTGTGACTCACAGCAATGGTACCGGGTCAGCCCTGACTTTGTGTTAAACTAATCCTAAAGTAATAATGGTATTTCTAACCACTGATATACCACAACTTTATCCTTTCAACAGCTACTGAAAGTTAGGGGACCTAGCTTCTATCGGATATTTACATAGAGATCCTCCAGCTTCAAACTGTATTATCCTTCAAGGACCTGCAGTTCAAAAAAGCGCCCCTCCGACAGAAGTTCAGCATGACTTGTCCAAGGTTCGCTTTATTTATGAACACGTTTTTTGTTTTTTTTTTCCCATTCGATAAAAGTTAATATGAGGGTTCGCGATGGTTAGGAACAAACGCAATTGCATGGTAGAATTCTGTAAAGAGACCAAACTTCAGTCAGGAGAATTACTGAGGTAATCCATCCACAATACAAGGTTAGTCATTAACATACTGCTGCATGGGCTGGGCTATAGTTACACCATAAGGTTTTAAAAACTGAGCTTTTAAATAAACAGGGGTACAAAAACAGAGAGGGATAAATGATTGAAATGCAGTGAGTGTGATGCAATACGGCAGCGCTATTATAGCGGTTTGTTATGGCATGGAGATTTATGGAGCATGCTGTGAACTTGGCTAACATTACTTAGCAGTAATATGAGTTACTTTACTCAAGTGAAAGCTTTAAACATTAGCCCAATACATAGCTAGCCAACTTAAGGCTTTACGACGGACCCAGAGTCTCCATTTCAACTTTTGTCACAACTATTGACTTCAAACTATATACCAGTTTTTAAATTGTGTTGATAGGCCATGTAAAACCAGAGTTATGATCAAAAGTATACGTAATGTTTTTTCCTGAATAAAACAGGCATTTACTACTGGAAGACGCGGTAAAAACGGCGTTTTCTTAGGACAGCGCTAGCAAACACTCTCTGCTTGTGAGCAAAAAAGGAAAAAAAAACACCCTTCCTTATTTGTGTTAAACAATCAAAAATATATATGGAAACGTGGCATTTTGTTGTTTAGGAAGAGGGGGAAGTTTTAGGAGTGAGCGAGCGAAAGAAAGAGTGAAAGTGAGTTTTCACAGGTGAGAGACTTGTGAAGTTTACCGTGTTTGGAGTCTCAAGTTAGTGTGTTGTCTTGTGTAGTTAGTGTGTAGTGTGGTTGTTGTTTTGTACTTACTTACTGTACATGATGTTATTAGTAGAGCAGGGCGATATGACCAAAAATATTTATCACGATATACATTTGAAAATTTGCGATAACGATATAACTGACGATATAATTGACACTAGACAAAATACTTTACAAGTCCACAACTTTATTAGTGGAAAAAAAAAATCAATGTATTTTCACTTAAACAAGCAGCTGTTTTTTATGTGGATTAAAGCTATATAAAAATTTAACAGTGCAAATGCAAATTCCTTGCTGACAGTTTAACCAAAGGGCATTTCCAGTGGAAATTGGCCGACATATCCTCAGCATAACCATGTATAATATCCACAAAACTTAAAATGAGATTATACACACACAGTACGGTAATATTATGTTGAAGCACAGTACGTATCACTCTGCGAGGCTCCTGCCTACAATAGCCGTAATGCTCTGACAATCCATCAAGCAGTGCGGCTTCGTAGCTTAGCAAAGTCGTACTAAAACATTTGACAGATTTTCAAGCGCCGTGTACCACATAAAATCGTTTGGAGGTTAGTAAACACAACCGGAATTCATACATAAGGCACACCGGATTATAAGGGGCACAGTTGATTTTCAGAAAAATCAAAGGATTGATTTTAAGTGTGCCGTATTTTTCGAAAAACACGGTAATAACGACGGCCCGCTAGCATGCGCTACCAAAAATAGTGTTTTGTTGTGTATCTGACGGACGAAAGCTAAACCAGTTCCACACCACTGAAGTTGCAGCATTTTTACAAACCAATTCTGGTTCATCCGTTTCATTCAACGATCCGCTTTCGCCCTTCTCATTTTTCCGCCATGTACATATGAAAACAAAGGCACTGCGCATGCGCGATATTTAATTTTCTTATCGTTGCCCAACATTATACCAGTATTACCGTGAACGGTATGATATGGCCCAGCCCTAGTTATTAGCACGAACACTTTAAAGGTGATCATTTAGGACTTCAGCAATAATACAGACAGCAATGTAGTTAAACATCTTACAATTAGTTTTATTGGGAATTAACTTAAAAAACAAACAAACATCTGTCTCCTATTTTTTTGTTTCATACAGGAAAGAAACATCAATATCTGATGAGTAAACTTAATATTTTCTTTTTTCTTTTTTTCAACAGAAGATGACTACCTCTAACAAGTTGATTTGTTCACATTTGTACATCTTAAATTTTTAAGTGAAATATGTGTTTTGAGTTTACTATATGTATCTAAGACAGGGGTGGGCAATCTCAGTCCACGAGGGCCGGTGTCCCTGCAGGTTTTAGATCTCACCTTGGGTCAACACACCTGAATCACATGATTAGTTCGTTACCAGGCCTCTGGAGAACTTCAGGACATGTTGAGGAGCTAATTTAGCCATTTAAATCAGCTGTGTTGGTTCGAGGACACATCTAAAACCTGCAAGGACACCGGCCCTTGTGGACTGAGATTGCCCACCCCTGATCTAAGAAAACCTTTTCCTTTTGCAGTATTTTTCTGTGGTGCGTTTGTCTATGTTATAACAAAGGGGAACAAAGGTGTTTAAGTTCACCTAGGATGATCTGTTTTAATTTTCACATGGTCTTACTGAGGTGATGTGAATTGAAGGGTGGGGGAGGTAAAATGCGATGGAAAAACTTGAAAATGGACCTTGAAAGTGAAAGTACTTGAATTTGACCCTGAAAAAGGTGTACAAACCCTGCCTGAAGTACTTTAAAAAAAAAAAAAAGAAAAGAAAAAAGTATGCAGCCATTGTACACCTTTGAACTCACAATAGTTATCCATATCTGCTTAACTATTATTTTCAGATGTCACATTAAGCCATCTACAAATCCAAAGCAAACATACATCATATCATAGTTTGTATTAAATAAATTGAGTAAAATAAATGTAATTAAAATAAATTAAAACACACTATTGATCACTTTCGATCGCAAGGTAATTACATTGGTTGCCTGATAGGAGACAATCTTTCACTACAAAGGTCTCTTGCTTCTTTAGCAAGTGAGAATAAGTAGTAAAAATGGTTTTATGGGGCTTATATGAGCTTTTATGGGGAATATAACTAAAAATACAAACTCCACAAATAAAACATACCATAAACTCATAGCTGTCAAACAAAGAAGCAAACAAAACAATACGTAAGACCAAAAAAATTACTGTAAAAGATTCAAAACAAATCATGCAAAACCAAAAATACACCCTATCCTTCCCCAGGATGACACAAATACAGAGCTTCTCTCCTGCTCCTTGAATTTAAGACAGTGCATTCTGTGAAACCATCCTGGCAACTAATGCACAGTTGTGTAGTTTGCAGTGCATTTCTATAGGTGGGCTATACAAAAATACAGTTAAGGTTGACAAGGAACTCATCATACACTGTATTTAGTTTGGATAGTTTTTCTTGAATAGTACTGATATATTCTTGTGGGATGCTCCTGGGATCCAATGTTCATAAAGACTATCAAAGTGAAGCAGAAGCAGAGTTTAAAAAAAAAAAAAACAGAAAGCATTCCCCTTTAGTATTAGTCTGCAGGTTCTTTCCCCTCCACGAGACAGCTCAGACCGTGTTGCTCCTTGTGCAAACTCATCTATGTCCCATGGTTCAGGTGCTTGTTTTATGTTAGATACTTTAGACTGTGTCTGAGGTTTTCTCTTATAAACAGTGTAGTTAATAACTTTGCCCTAAAACACACAGAAAAAAGGCTAAACTGTGGCGGACCACCAGGTGGCTCCACTCACACCCAAGTTGAAGGGAAGTGCTGGGGTGGAGATTTTGGCGCTTACTATATGTGAGGTTCTGAGAGTCAGTGAATAAAGTTGGAGTGAGACACTGAGACCTCTCCTGTCATTATTACATACCTCCACATTGGTGACCCCTGTAGCGAACATGCTAAGGCTCGACGACGAAGCCAGCCTAGAGGCATCGGCTGCCGCCGGACTTTCACCACCGCCGATGGCTGCGTTTGCTGTGGCACTTAAATTGCCGGATTTTTGGCTTCACGATCCTCCTTCATGGTTCGTGCACGTAGCAGCTCAGTTTGCTCTTCGTGGAGTTTCAGCCGACGATACTAAATACCACCATGTGGTAGCCTCACTTGACCCGCTGTCAACCCGCCGCGTGATGACTCTCCTCCGGGACCCCCCAGCCCAAGGCAAGTACGCCGCCCTCAAGGCGCTGCTGCTGCGGCGTTACTCTCTCTCTGATGCTGAGCGGGCCGAGAAACTCCTTTCCCTCGCGGGCCTGGGCGACGGCACCGCTCTCGAGCTCATGGAGAGCATGCTGTCCTTGCTGGGCGCGGATGACGGAGGATTTCTATTCACCCACCTCTTTCTCCGACAGCTGCCGGCTCCAGTGCGCGCTGGCCTTGCCAACTCCCCGCTATTGGCCACGAAGGATTACCGCTCCCTTGTGGAAGAGGCGGATCGCATCCTCCTGGCTACCAGGAGTTTCGGCGTCCAGGCGATTGTTCAGGACTCACCAGCGTTTTCCCCCGCCCCCTCACCGATGCTCCAGGGGCCCTCCGACTCATCCACGGTGGCCGGAATCGCTGCACGGCGGCACCGCGGAAAAGGGCTTTGCTTTTATCACCAGCGTTTTGGAGCGAAGGCACGGCGCTGTCTCCCGCCTTGCAGTTTCCAGACCCAGGGAAACGGGCATGTCAGCGCTCTGTAACAGCTGCAACCGCTGGCAACAAGGAAAGGCTGCTTTTCTTAGAGGACTCACGCTCGGGGAGGCGTTTCCTGGTGGACTCCGGCTCACAGAAGAGCCTTCTTCCCCCGGCTGGCTCGGACATGCTAGCTGAGGGCTGCGGGCCATTGCTAACAGCGGCTAATGGCTCTCCCATCAAAACCTTCGGTGAAAGGTTGGTGACTGTTTGCTTTCATGACCGTGACTTTCAGTGGAACTTTGTTGTTGCTGCTAGCTCTGTGCCTATAATAGGCGCTGATTTTCTTTGTGCTCACGGACTGCTGGTTGATCTTGCTAACAGACGTTTAATTGATGCTGTGTCATTTTCCTCATTGCCCTGTTTGACTTGGGGTGCTCAGCCCGTGGTGCATGCTAACTCAGTAGATTCGGGTGACGTTTTTCAGTGTTTGCTTTCTGAGTTTCCCTCACTCACTGTCCCCACTTTCTCGAGCACGGTGACGAAGCATGGGGTGGAGCATTACATAACTACAGTAGGGCCCCCGGTGTTCGCGCGTGCGCGCGCGCGCCTCGACCCTGCCAAACTGGCTGTCGCTCGGGAAGAATTTGCCACCATGGAGCGTCTGGGCATCGTGCAGCGTTCGAATAGTGCCTGGGCTTCCCCGTTACACATGGTGCCTAAATCTGATGGTCGGTGGCGACCTTGTGGGGATTTCCGCCGTCTTAATAATGTCACGGAGAACGATCGTTATCCCATTCCCCACATCCAAGATTTTTCCGCCCATCTTGCGGGGACCTCGGTTTTTTCGAAGATCGATTTGGTACGGGGATATCACCAGGTTCCCGTGCGCGCGGAGGATGTCCCCAAAACCGCCGTAATTACACCTTTCGGCCTTTTCGAGTTTCTGCGCATGCCGTTTGGCCTGAAAGGTGCCGCCCAAACCTTCCAGCGGTTGATGGACTCGGTCTTGCGCGGGCTGCCCTTTGTTTTTGTATATCTTGATGATATACTGGTGGCCAGTATAGGAGCAGCACATGTTCCATCTGCGTCAGGTTTTTCAGCGTTTGGCGGAGCATGGACTAATTATTAATCCGTCTAAATGCCAGTTTGGGTTGCCGGTTCTCGATTTCCTTGGGCACCGTATTTCCGCCGAGGGTGCGGTTCCGTTGCCTGACAAAGTCCGAGCTGTTTCGGAATTTCCGCGTCCCACGAATGTTAAGGCACTGCAGGAATTTTTGGGGATGGTGAATTTTTACAACCGTTTTCTCCCCAGAGCGGCACATCTGCTGAAGTCCCTTCATGGGGCGTTAAAAGGTAAGAAAGCTAATGACTCCGTTGACTGGTTTCCGGAAAGCATCCAAGCGTTTTCTGATGCTAAGTCAGCGTTAGCTAATGCTGCCCTTCTGGCCCACCCATCCCCCTCAGCGCCGATTGCGTTGACCACCGATGCGTCGGACATAGCGGTGGGTGCGGTGCTGGAACAGCGAATCTCGGGTGTCTGGCAACCGCTCGCCTTTTTCAGCCGTACGCTGCGTGACAGCGAACGCAATTACAGCGTTTTTGACAGGGAGCTACTGGCGCTCCACCTGGCGACTCGTCATTTCCGTTTTTTTCTCGAGGGTCGTCACTTTACCGCATATGTGGACCACAAACCCTTGACGTTTGCAATGTCCAAGGTTTCTGATCCATGGAGTGCACGCCAGCAGCGCCAGTTGGCAGCCATTTCTGAGTTTACCACGGACATTCGGCACGTGGCTGGTAAATCCAATCATGTGGCTGACTGTTTGTCCCGTGCGCTGGTTTCTCCCGTCTTTCTCGGCATAGACTACTCCACCATGGCTGCCGATCAGAGCGGTGATCCGGACATCCTCGCGCTTAAATCCACCCAGACGGGCCTCATATTGGAGGACAGACCCGTGCAGGACGGTGGTCCCCTCCTCGTCTGTGACGTTTCCACCGGCCGCCCTCGCCCAGTGGTTCCCGTTTCCTGGCGTCGTCAAGTTTTTGACTCGGTACATGCTCTCTCTCATCCGGGGGTCCGGGCCTCTGTTAAACTGGTCAGCTCTAAATTTGTTTGGCCAGGCCTTCGCAAATCTGTTAAGTAATGGGCGTCGGCGTGCATTCCCTGCCAGCGTGCGAAGGTTCATAAACACACCAAAGCGCCCATGGAGCCGTTCTTCATACCCGGCAAACGTTTCGATCATGTGCATGTCGATCTGGTGGGTCCTCTGCCGCAGTCACAAGGTTTTACGCACCTTTTGACTGTTGTTGACCGGACCACCAGGTGGCCGGAGGCGGTCCCCCTGGCGTCCACTACCGCAGCAGTGGTGGCCAAGGCGTTTTTGTCAACCTGGGTCTCGCGTTTCGGCCCACCCGCGGACATTACGTCAGACAGAGGCCCCCAGTTCATTTCCGAGCTTTGGTCGGCCATGGCTGATGGACTGGGGGCTAAAGTCCACCGCACAACCGCATACAACCCGCAAGCTAATGGGATGTGTGAACGGTTCCACCGGTCGCTTAAGGCTGCTTTTCGCGCCTCCTTAAAGGATGGCAATTGGGTTGACCGCCTCCCGTGGGTTTTGCTTGGGCTGCGCTCTGCGGTTAAGGAGGATCTCGGCGCTTCCCCAGCTGAGCTAGTGTTTGGTCAGCCCCTCCGCGTGCCTGGAGAATTCTTGCCCGAAAATCCTCCTCCCTGATTCGATCCATCGGTGCTATCTCTCAACCCGCTTTTGCACTCGCTTCGGGTTCCTGGTCCGGTGCACCATTGCGTGCCTGACACTTTTGTTCCAAAGACTTTAGAGACTGCTAAGTTTGTTTTTGTCAGGCACGATGCCCACAGGACACCGCTGCGGCCGCTGTATGACGACCCATTCAGGGTTATCGAACCGGGCCAGAAACATTTTGTTTTGGATTTTGGGGGTCGAAGGGAGACTGTGTGTGTTGACAGACTTAAACCTGCACATGTTCTTCCGGACAGTAATGTAGTTCCGGCCCAGGCCCCTCGCCGTGGCCGCCCTCCTTCGATGGGGTTGACAGACTCTGGTTTTCCCCCCAGGACTACCCCCGGACCACCGGCGTTTGAGCCTCCTCCTGCCTTTCCTGCTTGCCTTCACCAGCCTCGTTCACAGGATGGACCTTCCTCTGCCTGTTCTCTCCCTCCCAGGTTCAGTCGTTCGGGTCATTTGCTTAGGCCCAGGGTCCTGGACTGAATAGAGACCTAACTGTGTGTTCGGGGGGGGTATGTGTGGCGGACCACCAGGTGGCTCCACTCACACCCAAGTTGAAGGGAAGTGCTGGGGTGGAGATTTTGGCGCTTACTATATGTGAGGTTCTGAGAGTCAGTGAATAAAGTTGGAGTGAGACACTGAGACCTCTCCTGTCGTTATTACATACCTCCACAAAACCACAATAGGTGCACATCTTTCATTCAACATTTTAAGTAATTAAAAGGATTTTAAAAACTTGAACGTGGCTTACAGTCAGTTATGGTTGACAAGGACCTTTTATAATAGCATAGAAAAATACCTTTGAATACAAATGTTCATGTTCCTTCAAATATCAGCTTACTAAAGTGTACACAAGTTCTTTAGCATACTTTTCTTCAATGACTAATGAATGAGAAACATAACGCAAATAGGAATAAATAAAAAATCTCCACCTACCTTAATATGAGTGTTGTTGTTATTAGGATATACAGAGTCCCTTGTAGTTTTTTCAGTCTTTGTGTCACTCTTGAGAGGAAAAACTTCAGTGTCTGTCTTATGGATGTCTTCATAACATACTGTTAAACTTGTGTATCTTAATGCTAAACAGTGTCTTATGTATGACTGCCATCTTGATGAGCTTCCTGGCACAAGCAGGTTAGGGAGACTTCCGGTAGGTCAGAGTTTCAATATCACTCACCGGTGTTGTGTATTTCCTTTACACTTACTGATGGATTTATTCTCTTGCTGGCTCTTCAAAATGCAACACAGTGCACAAATCTTTTAGTGCAATGTCTCAAAGCTAAAACAATCAAAGCAATGCCCAGTTTGAGAGAAAGTTGCCTTCCTGGGACATACAGTCCCGATCAAGACCACTTGAAAAATGGTTTCCCAACCACTGTGCCGCGGCACATTGGTGTGCCGTGAGAAAGGATCAGGTGCCCCAGAATGATGCAGCACTTAATAGCAATAGATTAATATTTGAAAAGAAAATGTAGTCAGTCTGACCTGGGTCCTGGAGAAAATTCTGAGCCAACTGAAGGCCCTAGCATGAATACTAAAGCAAGTAAAGTAAGAAAGCAAAAAAGGTATACTGGGGACAAACTGAACCAATTCCGCTATACCTAGTACGCAAATTATCAATATGCTTTTTTTTTTTTACATTTTTGTTTGGTGGCGTGCCGTATGATTTTTCTAATGGGAAATATGTGGCATGGCATGGCTCCAAAAGTTTGGGAAACACTGTTGTAGAGAGCATCCCTCATCACTGAAGGCCCTTGTCTGTGTGGTAATGACTGGGTTTTTCAACAGGACAACGCTACACAATGCCTGCAGGACAAGGGAGTTCTTCCAGGAGAATAACATCACTCTTTTGTACCATCCTGCATGTCCCCCTGATCTAAATCCAACTGATAACCTTTGGGTATTGTCAAGAGATATATTCTTAAACACTTCTTCAGCTGAGAGTCAGAGAGTGGAGACACACAGTTTTACTTGCATGCAAGGGCAGTCACAGAGCACTTGCACGAGAGTGAGGGCTCCGGGACTCGCCCTCTGCCACTGCCCTGGTCTTTATTTATATACAAAAGTAATACAATAGTGAATAGACAGAGGAATGTTGGTGCGTGCGTATGTTAGGTGTATGTGTGTGTGTGTGATTCTGAAGGACGCGGCCCCTCTTCTTGTTAGGGAGCGAAGATAAAAGTGTTCAGCTCTCCTCTTCCTGGTAGGAGTGAAACTGCTTGTTCAGCTATTATCGCTGTGGGAAAGAATTTATAAAACAGAAACAAGTCTTGTAGTGGACAACAGTCTAAGTCATAAAAAGGTCATCATGCAGTATTCTATCATTAAAAGCTTATACTGACTACTAAGTACAATTTTCCATTGACAGGTATGGATGGCAGAGGAAGTTTACAAAAATGGACAACAGTTCCAGACAGTGGATGCTCTTTGTGCGTCTGTCTTCACCACTTGGAGAAATTTTTCCCACTTACCTTATGGAAATGCTTGCATCAAGCATGCCAAAATGAATTTTTGAAGTGATTAACAATAACGGTGGAGCTAGTCATTACTGAGTTCATGTTTGGAACTTTGAATTCTGTTTTGGGGGGTTTATGGGTTGTTTTTGGAGTGTGGTCCTAAACTTTTGATCAGCTGTAATACAGCCTGTTTCAGTTTAAGCGTTGTTTTCAATAAATTGCATGCTCAAAAAAATGTTTTGTCTGACTCCAATTTCTTGGTGCTGCATGTCGAAGCTTTACTTGGAACCTTGTTAGGATCCAGCCACGCAAAATATGACTTTTTGCCATTTTTCAAGTGGTTTTAAACTTTTGATTGGGATTGTATAATCTCTGCCACTGGTTAGAGAAGCTGGAAGTGGAAGACTCCCAGGTGGTGCTTTGACCTAGGGAAAAACCAGCAAAGTGTAAACGCACTCTCCCAGAGATCCTGTCATACTTCATGTCCCTGCCTGGTTCCAGATCCACTTCAGCAGCAGCTGGTCCCACCATAAAGGCATGCAGTACAACCTAGTGGACTGCCGTACCATTGTAAGGGGTATTGATGGTAGGACCCTCCACCCTCTAGTGTGTACGGTGGGGTCTGAGAAAACAGAACTCAGGGACCTGCAATCTGAAATCTACTGACATCCAGTGGTGACCATTTTAAACACCGTAACGTTATCTGTAATAGCTGCATTAGTTATCTCACTGATTTAGGTTCAGTGAGTCATCTTTCTAATAAGTCTGACTTTAATTACTAAATTGAATGCTGTAAAATTGGTTATTAATGATAGCTTTGATTGGCAGTTCCTGTCATGGAGAGTGATGGGGGCAGCCTGATCCAGGTATGCCACAGGTCGTCTAACAGAGCTCCTGAGCCATCATAGGTGGATGCAGTGCCTAGCCTTGGTGGATCAATTCTGGATCCACTACATTTGAAATTAACTACCTTCACTCCACACATGGCACAAATGGCAACAGGAAAGGGATGAGTTGTTAGCGGTCTGCGTCCGTGAGACTAAACCACACGGCATACAGTATTTTACAGTAAATCCCTCACTCACATTATGGATGTGTAACTTGGATTCTTGTTCAATAAATGAGTGAACGACAGATACCTGAGTGGCAGTGGATTTTGTGGATAAGTCATTGTTCTTATTAGACAACCCTGTTGAGATTGTGGATGCATAAAGTCAGCACATTATCATCATCATTCATAGTTCAGGAGGTCAAGTCTGTCTCTCTTAAAGTGACATCCTCCATTACAAAGAGACCTGTGTATATCTGTTTAACAACTGTGCAGAGTAGAATTCCTGGGATCAGTCAGCATTTAATTTTCATAGTCATGGCTGTTTAAAAGTAAATGTGTGTCTATTTTATATTTATATTATTGTTTTTGTTTTTAAATGTAATTATTTTATCCTTTGTTTAAAAGGGCCCTGATTACAAAGCAGTATGAATTACTTATGAGTTATGGTTAAGAAAATTCAGTGTGCAGTGCTTATGCAGCTGCCAAGCATAAGTACCTCCATGCGTTTTTCTCTGTCATCCTGCAGGTTATAATGATGCAGCACCAGAATTGAACCAGGACCGGAAAACTGCCCAATCATCTCATTTTTGCAGCTCTTCATTTTTAAAAAACACAACTAAATTCAAAGTTTATACTAGATAATAGCTTACTATATAAAGCTGTGTCTTTTTTTAACAACAAGTTCACATGTTAGCTCTCAGCACAACTGTGGATAGAAAAAACATAGAAAACTCAGGACAGGAAGTCAGGACAGGGAAGGATCAGCTTTATTTAAGTTTTGAGGGACATTTGATAGTTTTTGATGATGATTTTCTCTATGTGATTACATGAGCTTCCCCCAGATTCAGACCTCAGCACCAACCAGTGATAGACAAAAATCATTCTATATGTGAACTCTCGGATGAATACACTTAATTGTTGTAATGATAGAGTAAATTTGTGTTAACTCCTAAATTAACAGATGAAAAAGGCAAAACTATATTATATGCTGTCAGTGAAAGTTGTAGCTGTTTTACTGAAAATATTAAAGACAAAACATGAAAACTGAATATATTAATGTAACTGCTATCACTATATATATTCTTATCTTTACTCAGTTTCATCCTACTCTTTTCATTCTGAAGCATCAACAATAAATGAGTTTGGTGTTTAAGAAAACTCCGACATGCTTAGACCTGTATGTATTTTGAATGCAAACACTGAATATAGTGTGGGGAGGTGGGGGACTTTCACAGAAAGGGAAGCAAACATACACAGACAAAAACATCTTCCACTATTTAGCAATTTGAGATTTACAGTATCGGATAAAAAAAAACAAACATTTGTGCTGCTTTGCATCTTTCTGCAAAATCTGTAAAATTATTTCTATAGTTAAATAAATACTACTAAATTTTTGGTAATTTAGTAGATATTTTCAAGATAAACGTCCATATGGACTGACACACATTCATGTTCCTCAGTAACCATTGTTTTAAAATGGCGACTCTACTCTTGGATTTCCATCGAGGATGGCATTCTGTCTTTTTCAGCACTCATGCATGTGCCTAACTAATAGAGAACATAATCAGAGTTGATTGAACAAACTGTGATTAGCCTCTCTGAAAACGGAGTTAATTGTTAAAGTCAAAGTCTGTTTAACATAATTTTAGTAATTTAGTACATATTTTTAATGTAGACTTTTTCCATTTATACATATATTTATACACACACACACACACACACAAAAGCGGAACATTAATCAATATTGGACACAAAATCACAGGAAGTCATCTCCAAAAAATACCATTAATGGTATTAATTCTGTCTGAGTAAGTGGAAAGGGTCACAGTAGTGTCAATGTTCAGTGTTGCAGTGACCCGACCTTTCTAGCTGTTTCCATCTTGTTTAAGCCCCGACACATCCAGAAGACTATGGACTGTGGATTGTCCTTCTAGCCCTGGTATGAGTGGGGGAGGGAAGTTAATAGTTTTATTGGTAGTCCTGGGGCTTTCTGTCACACTTGATCATTATACAAAAAGAAGTGCCAGTTTTGGAATCAATATCCCCATTTTATCCAGTGAAACATAATACTATATACCAAGATACATGTTGAAATCTAGGCCAAGAAATACATAACACCATATTTAAGGCTAGAAATGCCTAAGAACAGTATCTATCTATCTATCTATCTATCTATCTATCTATCTATCTATCTATCTATCTATCTATCTATCTATCTATCTATCTATCTATCTATCTATCTATCTATCTATCTATCTATCTCACAAATTTATCATGTTATTATTTGTGCAGACCTGATGCTTGAGATGGGTAGGATACAACAGCTTTATCCCCTTAGGTGGATCATGTGGCTGCTTTCTCTGCATAAAAAAAGGAAAAAGCCAACACACCCTTTTGGACCAGCATAATGAATGGGGAGTGGTGCTAGAGGGTGTGGCTACAGCAGTTTGCCTGTCTCTGATTTGCTGACATATGCTCTAATTGGATCAAGTAGGAACTTGCTTAGGTTGATGCTTTGTACAGGGATTGGGAGCAGCCTGCATTGCACACTACCAGACAGGAAGAGAGGCAGTGAGGGAGGAGGCCAGAGTCTGCACAGCTCACCACTTGAAAATAAAGGATTGAGAGAGGAGGGGTGAGAGAAGAAAAGGGGAGTATCCAGTTCTGCCCTTCTGTGCTGCTGCAGCCCCCCTCCCACTCTGTGTAATTTCCTTTTTTCCTCTTTCCCCTTACTCATCTGTTTCAGTGGCTGCACTGAGAGGAAGGACACCTGCCGCTCCCTGATGATTCAGCTTTTCAGCTGTTTGGAGCTCCCAAGACTAGACAGCATGTCCCTCCTGCCACTGCAGTGCTTGGCTGGCCTGTCCTCTGCACTACATTTGCCTCAGCTAGAGCTGGCCCATCACGTCGATACTACCTTTTCTTCCCAAGTATTCAGGTGAGTGAGTACAACTGTTTCACTGCTGCTCACTAGTAGACCGCACATTTTAAAAAATCTTTTCCGTATTTTTTGTTTCTGCCTGCAGGAAATTTGACAGTTGTTTTCCTTGTGAAAAAAAAGCATGAATAAGGAATTCCTTTTTCTAATGCATAGACTGTCTACGTATCCCCTGGATTGTTAGCAAGGTTCCACTCTTTGAAGGGCATCACCTTTCTCTGAAACCCAGCTCTCACTCTGTGTCTACACAATGGAAAAGATACTAAAAGACATTGGTGGAAAAATGTCATTGTGTGATGATCTGAGTTAATAGCTAAGGTGGTAAGAAACACTTCTTCAAGCAGTGTGAAAGGATGACCGAGGGAATGGAGGAAGTCTCTGCAGGGCCAGCTCCCCCTTTTGGATCAGTCTCCCCCACTGGCTCTACTGTTGATACTAGGCAAGTCCCAGAAGAGAAACCAGAGGAGACAGAGGCAGCTGGTGAGAGTGGGGAGGAGGCTATAGAGGGAACTGCAGAAGGAGGTGGTGCTGGTGACGATGGGGAGCATGTGGGGGCTTTTGGAATTGTGACCTTGCCAGAGGCCTGCTGCGTGTGCATAGAGATGGAACAGATTAACAATTGCCTGCACTCTGAGAAAATCTGCATCCTCCCCATACTGGCCTGTCTGCTTAGCTTAGCCCTCTGCACAGCTGGACTCAAATGGGTCTTTGTGGATAAGATATTTGAGTATGAACCACCATCACATTTAGATCCTAAGCCTATTGGACAAGACCCAATTATTATACCAGTTGAACCCACATTGGGAATAACAGTCTCGTTTCCTCATGCAACTCCTTCAAATAACTCCCTAACCACCACCTTCACCCTTACCCCAGAGCATCCTGAAGTTTCAGTAGAAGATAAATCTACACAACAGCCGCATGTGTCTCAGTCTTCACGAGTGATTGAGCCTGCTGTCACACTGAAATATAACGCTGAACACTATACCACCCCAAAGCAGACTCCCCAACGAAAGTCAACACAGAAATCACACAGCCATCATCAAACTATCTGTAAGTACCCAATACTTGTTTATATAAAAATCTGTAAGTGGGTTTTGCTTTAAGTTACTTACATATTTTTATGAGCCTAAATTAGATATAGGTTGCAATGGCTAGACATTACATGCTAACACAAAATTATGATTTTCATCATTGCAAAAGATAAAACAGGTTGATATAATAAGATTCAAATAACTTTTTTTCTCTTTTGTCATTCATTTTGTAGTGTTCTTTTTTCTGTACAAGAATGTTCTGTACCTGAAAACAGATATGTTGTGACTTGCACACGGTGCCATGAGTAAGCCCCTGAACTATTTCTACACAAACTGTGTAAGTGTGTACCTTGAACCTTCAGTTTAAATCTACTTTACCCATACACTAATTGTGCGATTTCTGTGAGTCATCCTCTTTTACCCACTTTAGAGTATAAGTGGCCCTTTATATTATAATGAAATGACTTAAGTAATTAAAGTCAATCAGCGTTTTTTTTTTTAATGTTTTTCCTGTTTGCAAAAAAACGTGAGAAATGTGTAAGATCTCTGAAGTGTGTGGATGCACATTTCGAGATATACTGAAAAGTGCAAATCAATAAATGATGCATGACATAAACTGAAAACCCAGGCTGTGGCACAGCCAGACTTCCTGTTTTCTGCCTGTGCTACATTTCAAGGTCAGAGCCTTCTTGAAGCTAGCTGATGTCCCCACCATCCCTGAGGCACAGGGGAAAATACACCAATCCGTTTATGCTCTCTTTCTGCCTGGGCCTCTCAACTAGGCTGTTTTGTTTGTAGTCACATCACTCTGTGTTGTATTGTGGTGAGGTAGTGGTGGTAGGTCAGGGGTTGGTTTGTAGACAGTGCTTTACTTAAGAATGCTTGAATACCAGCAGTGACAGAAGGTTAATGTTTAAAAATTACCTCTGTTAATTTTCTTTCTGAGTGTCCCAAGTGAGATTCTGATGCTGAAATGTATAAATGTCTTGTTTTGGCCTGTAGAATGTTATCTGATTTCTGGCAAAGCTGGTGTCTCTCGGTGATAGCACTGCTGCTCCTCCCCTATCACTCATCTCAAAGTTGCAGCCCTGCTGTAAATTTAGGAAGCAAGTGCAGCTTTATTCCAAAGACTGTCTGTACTTTCTAAACGTTTCACTTTGAAGTTTGACATTATGAGATGCATTGTAACTGTCTTACGCTACCCTTTTCTATGTTTTTTTTTTTTTTAAAAACACATCTTCTCCAGTATTTTAAAATTGATAACAGTTCATCCATCCATTTCTTAACCAGTTATCCAGGTAAGGATCATGAAGAGTCCAGACCCTTTCTTAGATGTCACAGGATGACCTGCACACCTAGGACATGTTGCCAGTCTATTGCAGAGTCAAAATGGAGACAAACAAACATTCATACAACTATGGTTAATTTAGAATCACTCACCCCCTTGCTCTAAGAGCTCTGTAACACCAACATTTCTCATCAGTGGGATAATAAAGGTTTATTCTATTCTATTCTATTCTAACCTAACCTGCATATCTTTGGATTGTGAGAGGAAGCCAGAGTACCTGGAGAGGCATAGGAAGAACTCCACACATGTAGGCCATTGAGTTTGAACCCAGTATTTAATTGCTGTGTGGCAACAGTGCAACACACTACAGCACTGTGTTGCAGTCCTAAAAATCTTGGATATATGTATTTAACCAGATGCTTAATCTGTATGGTTTTACCTTGGCCTCCTCTAAAACTGTGAAGAATCTTCTAGAGTCTAGAGTCAGTTTTGACCAGGATATGGCTTTCAATGACTGCTTTCTTACATTTGTGCAATACCTCTAAAGATAGAAACATCCTGTCTCAGATCAATGCTGAAAAAGTAGTTCATGCATTTTTCACTTCTAGGCTGGACTATTTTAATTCATTAACAGGTTGTCCTTAAAAATCCTTCTTTCCTTCTAGTTCTGATGGGAACTAGAAGGAAAGATCATCCCTCATGGCTTCTTATATGTTTTAGTTATACAGCACCAAAACATAACAACAGTTGTCTCAGAGTGCTTTATACTGTAAATTGAAAACCCTTCAATAATCAAGAGAAAACCCCAATGAGAAAGTGCTTGGAAAAATGGAGGAAAAATGGGGGGAGAGGCAGCCATCAGCTGTGATAGAAAAGGAAGAGCACAGAGGAAGACAGGCAAAAGAAAGACATTGGAAGAGAGCCAGATTTTAATGTTAACTAATGATTAAATGCAACGTATTGTAGAAATACATAAAAAGTCAAAAGAGGTGAGTGAAGAAGAAACACACAGTACATCATGCTCCCAGCAGCCGAGGCCTAGTAGAATCAAGATAATATCAAAGAGGATAAAAACCTATAGCAGGGGAGTTTATAACCTTTAAAAAGCTGATGAGTTACATTTCTAAGATACTGATGTTGTGGAATCATGACCACGACCTTTTAGGATGACTTATATTGTCAAACAACATTTTTGACAATTATCTTCACGCATGATAGGTGGAATGGCTCTCGGCAAATGATTGCTGATTTTAATCCACTAATAGCTTTTACACACCATTGCTACAATTCATTTCATTAGCACAACTTAAAGCATATTGCAATGAAATGTAATCCATCCCTTCACAATGGCTGTGGATAAAAGTCTAAAAATATTTTGGGAGCTTTTGATATTTTAATGGCAAGCTACAACTAATAATTATGTGAATAACTGCATGTAAAATGTGTTCAACATTTTTTTCAACTCTTCTTCTCACAAACTTAGAAGATTTCAAAATCTTCTAAGTTTGTAAAATGCCATTTCCTCTCCATGATTTGGGTTACCTGCTTTGACAAAAAGTTATTGCCACTTCTATCTTGTGATAGGAATGCTCTTTATGCCTGAAAATTATTTGAAATATTGGTCAAACATTTCATGAGAGAAATGTTTGAACAATATTTGACAGATTATTGGCCAAGAAGTAATTTATTATTATATATAGTATTATTATTATTATTATTATTATTATATAGTATTATATATGCATCATGCATATGTTTAACAAAATATAATTATGACAGTTTACACGTTTTAATCATTAGCCCACTTGCATGGATACTCTTAGCTGTTCATTGGGTAATAGGAAAGTGGGGAGAAGGTTACCTGTAGGGTAGGGTTAAAATGGTGTTCTAGTTATGGCATAGGTCTGGCGCAGAAGTATAATTCATATTTAAGGCCGAGGATGCATGTGTTGTTTTCATGAAATGCTAATTATAGGTGTCTCTCCCCAGCTACCATCAGCACTTCCACTACAGCAAAGACCTCAAGTCACGTAACCCGCTGCAGTGACAGTCAGAGGAACTACTGTGTTAATGGAGGCGAGTGCTTTACCCTAGAAATCATCCCGGGCAGTACAAAGTTTCTCTGCAGGTATGCCATGAACTGTAGGTTAAGCTCACTGAATACTGCTACTGCTGGCATTTGTAATGTCAGAACAAAATAGTTTTTGTACTTTATCCTGCTTAACTAACTAAATCCAACCTATATTGTCTGAAAAGTAGACATGATGATTTCTGATGAAAACATTAGAAATATAATGGAACTTTATCATACAACCCCAGGTCTGAAAAAGCTGGGATGTCAGTAAAAACAGAATGCAATGATATGCAAATCCCATATACTCATATTTTATTCTCAGTAGAACACAGAAAAAATCAATTCAATTTAATGACAATGGTGTGCTTGGTTCTTTCTTCTTTATGAAAGAATAAATTTACGTTGAAACCAAGCACACCATTGTTTTTCTTGTGACATTACCAATAAGTTTGATGTGTCACATGACTCTCTTCCTATTGAAAAAAACAAAAGTTGTATCCAAGATGGCCGACTTCTAAATGGCCACCATGGCCACCACCCATCTTGAGGAGTTTGCCCCCTCACATATACTAATGTGCCACAAACAGGACTTCAATATCACCAACCATTCCCATGTTATTACGGTTTATCCATATAAATAAATGGCCCACCCTGTAGATTGACCAACCTGTGTACCACTGGTTGACTACAAGAAAGCTGATGACTCAATGCCTATGCATGGATCCTGGAATGCCTAGAACTATACAGGATCATCAGGACCCTAAGAGCATTCATCAGGAATTCAATGGGGATGTGGTGAACAGCATTAGAGGACAATTTCAAGCCAAACACACAAGTCACCATCAAGTGCGGGATCTACCAAGGAGATGCCCTGTCCTCACTGCTGTTCTGCATAGGCCCGAACCCCCATAGTGCTATCATTGACAAGACTGGCTATGGGTACCGAATACGTAATAGAACAATTGTCAGCCACCTCCTCTACATGGATGATATCATGCTGTATTCCAGGAGTGAATGAGGAATTGATTCATCGATCCATACCACCAGGATCTATAGCAACAACATCAGAATGTCATTTGGACTGGAGAAGTTTAGCCAGATGGTAACAAAGAGAGGAAAAGTACTACCAGAAGGGATTATACTACCAGAAGGGAAATTTGCTGACAATGTAGACTAGGAGAAGAACCATCATGGATAGACAGGGCCCTCCAGGGTATGTACCACCAGCAGATGGTAGAATTGACTAACAGCCAGAAATCCTACCACTGGCTGGGTAAAGCTGAAAAAACAGCACAGATGCAGTTATCATGGTAATCATGGCAGAACAGAAACAAGCTCTGAAACAATCAGGCACATAACAACAGGGTTCAAGATGCTAGCCAGCGAGACATACATAGAACGCCATAACCAAGTGGCTGGCATGCGATGTATCTGTGCTAAGTTATGGCCTGGAAGTCTTGAGGTCAAAATGTGACACGCCATTTGACAATGATTGAGCTAAGATAAGATGCTGTGGGGCTTTCAGATAGCCCGTCCAGGGGCCTATCCTTCCATGACAGTCTGGGATGAGGGGAATGATTTGCCCATTACTTAAAAAAAGTCACTGAGGTAGCTGAACAACTCCTTAGTGGCTGGGTCACTGAGGTGGATGAGGATCACCCTAAGTTCCTAAAGACCATGGGTGTTGTAGGGCTTTCTTGGTATGTCTCCCATCCAGGTTGGGAACTCCCACTATGTTTATTATGTTGTAATTGTAACATTATATCTAGATATTTTTTTTAACAAAAAAAGCATTATATGATAAAGTTCTATCTTGGAACATAGTATGTTTTGTGACTGTGTGTCATTGAGTGTTTGCGTCCTGTGGATAACAGTAGGTGCTGTTTTTGTCTTGTCCTTTCTATCCATTAACTAGGTGCTTGGCTGGATTCACTGGGCACCGATGTGAACAAGCAGTTCTTAAGAATGTCTCAGACCCAAAACGTATGTGAATACAACTGTATTTAGTCCCACATGTCATTGCTGGTGTTTCACTCTTAGCATATTTTCTCCAGGAAATAGTGGAGAAATTCATGTTGCCTTCTATGCACAGATATAAACTTGGTGAGCATGCTGAACTTATTTCTCCAAGTTCAAGTAGACTCTATGTGTGGTCTAAAGGCTTAAGCATACTCTCTTCTGCAGTAAATTTGCATGTAATTCACATCTCACCACACCTCATCCATCCTGTTTAGACCAGTGATCTCCACTTCAGTATGAAGTGGTGTTTCTTTGCATTCAGCCACATTGCCAGATCATCAGAAAACAAAACATTGATTATGTTATTGTACAATTTGGGTTCTGTAGTGCAAAGCAATTTCAGATTCTCCAAATCTTTATCTTATGCTAATATCATCTATCATACTATCAGTCACAAAAGTGGTTATCAGCCTGATAACTCAACCCAGGGTTTCACCAGTTTAGCTGCAAGCTTTTACAAGGTTTAATATTAAAATAAAGTAATTAAACACACAATACATCTAAATATACCTGTGTAACTATGGAAATCAAAGCATCGGTGTATGAGTGTGTGTGATAAGAAAATCAATAGACAGTATATAGGCCTATATTATTAAAACAGCTAAATTATGTGCGTGTATTTTAATTGCTTTTAGTAGTCAGCATTATATAAAACATTGTATAAATAAACTATTTATTCAAAGCTAGAAAGGAAAGCTGAAAATAAGTGGCCAGTTATTAAACTCAATAATCTCTATTATTACAATACAGGGAGATCTGGCTATAGTCAAAATTGTGGATTTAGTTAAACGAATGCATAAATGAAGATATACCCATGATGTACAAGTCTAACTCAAGCCCTATTCTTTTATTTGCAACTCAGAAAGTGTTAAATTGTGTCAGCAAATGATATGAACAATAATAACAATATTAGATGCAATAGTTTAGGATTATACCACTATATTACAGCTTATTGAAAAGCTTTAAAATTATCTGAAAATGCATAAGAGCAGATGAAAGTTGCCCCTAACCTACAGTGCTACAGTCCTATTGATTTCTTTTATTTCTTTTTTTGATATTTTCTTTTTTGATATTTGTTGATATGTGTCAGATCATTAAAATAAATTTAATATCAGCCAAAGATTACCTGAGTAAATGCAAAGTGCAGTTATTAAATGATTTAATTTAAGAGAAAAAGCTATTTAAACCTACATGGGCTTATGTAAAAAAGATAGCTATTCTTTAAACCTATAAACTGTTTGTGCCATACTTGGAAGCAAGAATTACAATCGAGCATTTGCAATAACTGACAATGTCTTTCAGATCACTGGAATTTTGGCCCACTTTTCTTTGCAAAATTCAGCTACACTGGAAGGTTTTGAAGCATGTATGGCCTGTTTAAAGTCATACCAAACCATCTCAGATGGATTTAACCTTTGACTAGGCCACTACAAAGCCTTGACTTTGTTTTTTATTTTTATTTTTTGTTTGTGTTTTATTTTGATCCATGATTCCATAAATTGGGGTACTTAATCCAGACCTTGAAGCAGGCCTTGCCCATCATACTACCACCACCATGTTTGACTGTTGGTATGATGTTCTTTTTATGAAACATTGTGTTTAATTTATTCCAATTGTAATAATAATAATAATAATGATAATGGATTGCATTTATATAGCGTGTAATGGTATGCAAACCTTCCCAAGAGATAAACTTTTGTCCCATTTATCCACAGAATATTTTCCCCAAAGTCTTGGGGTTCATTGAGGTAGTTTTTGGGGGAAATGTGAGACAATTCTTTTTGATCAACTGTGGTTTTCTCAGGATGCCAATTTTTATCTAGTCTCTTTCATATTGTTGAATCATATCAGTCTTGCAAGTGAGGCTTGCGGTTCTTAATCCAGTTAATCATAGTTAATTCAAGATTTAACATTAAGTAACTGTGTTACATAAAGCCAGGTAGGTGGATAACTATTATGTATAAAAAATAAAATGATTGTTTCTAATCTGCATTTTGTAACTTGTACTCGGGACATCTTTGTGTATTAAACATATTAAAAACGTTTTTGAAATGTGTAAGCGTGAAAAAATTTCAAAACAGTAGTAGTAGTAATAATAATAATAATAATAATAATAATAATAATAATAATAATAATAATAATAATCAACAGCACTGCATATTTCACTGCATATTTATCTTGAGCAGGTTAGCAGGTCACTGTAAATTTTCAAGTCTAAACGTAGTGTTGGAAAATAAATGTCACATACAAGAGAGCAGAGGGATTACCTGTCGCAGTACTGAATGACCAAGAGTAATGGAGCCATTACTGGGGTCTTTAATTCTATTTTGTCTGAAATTTATGCAACTGGGGTTATCCTAATTGTCTTATTACATACATGCAAATTTCAGTCTGTTGCAAAGAGAGTAGTTAAATTAGGTTAACTGTAATCACTAAATTAGAATTGATCATCTGTCATTTATGACTTATGCAATATACAACGTAGTCTGAAAGGATAATTTTAAATAAAGACTCAATAGGTAGACATGCTGGTTTAGATATCCATAACACCAGTGATGACTGTGGGTTTTGCATATGACATAAACTAACACCCTCTTTCTCTTCTTCTTTATTTCTCATGTTTCCTACTCAGGTGTCCAGTTGAATTTACTGGTGATCGCTGCCAAAACTATGTAATGGCCAGCTTTTACAGTATGTCTATTTCCTCTCATCTTCTTGGCTTGCAACTTGACTAACAGTTAACCTCTTTATTTCTTCTTATATTTTTCAATAATGCAGTGTTTCTCCATTTAAGTGTTTTCTTTAAAGCTGTATTTATATTTATTTAGTATGTATATTTATTCAATTCAGAAATTGAGTGTTTCAATCCATACAACCACTTTTCTTAAATACAGCCTTTTACATGCTCACAAAAATGAAATGGTGGATTATCATACTTGAATATTAGAACATATTTAACTGAGTCTAAAAGGCGATGCAACAATACAATACTCAACAATACTCAAATGGCTCAAAGCATACTAAGAAAAAAAAAACCCTGCTCTGTTACAGTACGAATACCAGCCTGGACTGTCAACACATGGAGAGTTGGATCCATGACACTGACACCAAAATGTCAAAAGGTTCAGCAGAAATTTACATTCTGATGAACAAATCTCTGCTCTGTGGACACATTTGGTGTACTCAAACATATTCTCCATAGTCAATCCACTTTATGGTTGCGCATTATGGGTAGTGCATTCTGTGATAGTTTTCCAATTCAGGTCTACTGTACAGAGTGATTGCCTTATATAGCGTTTTGAGTGCTCTGGGAGAATAGAAAAAGTTATATACTGTAAGAGTCATTCCATTTACTATTTAACATTTAACTGTCTTGGTCACTGTAACTGTTAGTTACTGAAGCTTTTTGTTTGGTGTTTTCGTCCACAGAACTGCTGCAAACTTGTTTCTTACTTTTATATTACATTGTCTTTTATGCCACAATGATCAAAGGGCACAACTTTTATATTAAGGTAAATTTTCAGTTTCTGGTTTCACTTTTCATCATGTAAGTCTGATAATGGAACAAGCAGATGCTTTACTGTGCTAACTTCTATTGCAAATCTTTATCCAAATTGAAAATAAGACAGTCAACATTTATACAGTATCAGCATTTGAAAGATGAATTCACACATCATTTATCATACATTTGCATTAGAAATAGTAGTACAGTGAAAATAGGATATACCCACAAAACGGGAATTTTACATTTTAAAGGGTATAACCTTTAAACAACTGCAATGAATTAAACAATATTTTACCAAAATAGCATAGAAGAAAAGCCAGAAAAACCACAAGGAGTGTGTTCATGGGGATTTTTGACAATTTTTCCAGAAGTGCATTTGTGAAGTCAGACACTGATGTCTCAGCTCTGATTAATCCAAAAGGTGTTCTGTCGGGTTAAGGTTAAGACACTGCAAACCAGTCAGGTATTTCCACACCAAACCCACTCTACCATGATGAACCTTTATGGACCTTTCTATGTGCGCTGGTGCACAGTCATGTTCGAACAGAAATATTGATATACAGGGTGGGCCATTTATATGGATACACTGTAATAACATGGGAATGGTTGGTGATATTAAAGTCCTGTTTGTGGCACATTAGTATATGTGAGGGGGCAAAATCCTCAAGATGGGTGGTGACCAATGGTTGCCATTTAGAAGTCAGCCATCTTGGATACAACTTTTGTTTTTTTAATAGGAAGAGGGCCATGTGACACATCAAACTTATTGGTAATGTTACAAGAAAAACAATAGTGTGCTTGGTTTCAATGTAACTTTATTCTTGCATGAGTTATTTACAAGTTTCTGACCACTTATAAAATGTGTTCAATGTGCTGCCCATTGTGTTGGATTGTCAATGCAACCCTCTTCTCCCACTCTTGACACACTGATAGCTACACCACAGGAGAAATGCCAGCACAGGCATCCAGTATCCGTAGTTTCAGGTGCTGCACATCTCGTATCTTCACACCTTAGACAATTGCCTTCAGATGACCCCAAAGATAAAAGTCTAAGGGGCTCAGATCGGGAGACTTTGGGGGCCATTCCACTGGCCCACGATGACCAATCCACTTTCCAGGAAACTGTTCATCTAGGAATGCTCGGACCTGGCACCCATAATGTGGTGGTGCACCATCTTGCTGGAAAAACTCAGGGAACGTGCCAGCTTCAGTGCATAAAGAGGGAAACACATCATCATGTAGCAATTTCAAATATCCAGTGGCCTTGAGGTTACCATTAATGAAGAATGGACCCATTATCGTTGTACCCCATATACCACACCAAACCATCACTTTTGTTGTTCCAAGAGTCTTGGAGGGATCCATCCAATGTGGGTTAGTGTCAGTGTTCTGTTTGTTAACTTCAACATTCACATAAAAGTTTGCCTCATCACTGAACAAAATCTTCTGCGTGAACCGAGGGTCCTGTTCCAATTTCTTTTTTTGACCATTCTGCAAATTCTGTGCGCCGAGCTGGGTCATCCTCGCTGAGATGCTGCAGTAGCTGGAGTTTGTAAGGGTGCCATTTGTGAGTAGCTAATATCCGCCGAAGGGATGTTCGACTAATGCCACTCTCCAGTGACATACGGCGAGTGCTACGCTGTGGGCTCTTGCTGAATGAAGCTAGGACAGCCACTGATGTTTCTTCATTAGTGACAGTTTTCTTGCGTCCACATTTTGGCAAATCCAACACTGAACCAGTTTCACGAAACTTTAGCAGTTTGCTAACTGTAGCATGGGAGATGGGTGGTCTCGTAGGGTGTCTTGCATTGAAATCTGCTGCAATGACCCGGTTACTGCGTTCACCAGATATCAACACAATTTCGATCCACTCCTCACGTGTTAACCTCTTCGACATGTCAATGGCTGTGAACAAAGAGAAACTTGTAAATAATTCATGACATAATAAAGTTATGTTGAAACCAAGCACACCATTGTTTTTCTTGTGACATTACCAATAGGTTTGATGTGTCACATGGCCCTCTTCCTATTGAAAAAACAAAAGTTGTGTCCAAGATGGCAATTCTAAATGGCCACCATGGTCACCACCCATCTTGAGGAGTTTGCCCCCTCACATATACTAATGTGCCACAAACAGGACTTTAATATCACCAACCATTCCCATGTTATTACGGTGTATCCATATAAATGGCCCACCCTGTACACTCTGGGTTCCTTCCACTGGAACTAAGGGGCTATTACATTCAGTTCTTTTTAATTCTTTTGGCGGCAAAGAGAGACTGGACCCAGGGTGGTCAAAACTCAAAAAATGATCTTTATTTTACATTTACATTTCATACATTTCCTGTTTTTCAGTCTGGCTGAGCACTTAGTTTGTGAGTCAAAAGTGGCTTTGCTTTACAAGCCTTTATTACTAAAATACATAAAACAATATAATCAGAAAATAAGCACTAAGAATATATGTTTATTCCTTAACAGGGCCAAGCCCAGCTCCTGAAAAACAACCCCACACCATACTCCTCCTTCCACCAAACTTCACACTTAGCAGAGTGCAGTTAGACAAGTACCTTTCTAAGCTCCTTAGACTACCATGATCTGGATGACTGAGAACCTACACAGACACTTAAATGAGTACCAACTGCCGCAACTGCCAAAACCAGACACCTAAGCCTTCATCACTGCATCTAATGGTTTGCATTGCACTTGGTGATGTAAGGCTTGCATATAACTTCCCAGCCATGGAAACCTATTCCATGAAGCTCTATACGTCACTGTTCTCAAGCTATTCTGAAGGCCACATGAATTATGGAGGTCTATAGTGATTAACCTTGCAGAAAGTTGACAACCTCTATCATTTTGCGCCTCCTCTGACTGCGGAATATTTAGTAGGGAGTAAATTTCACGCCTGGACTTGCTTTTGCACAGGTTGTATAATATCACTGTGTCATGCTGGAATTCACTGAGCTCCTGAAAACAACCCATTATTTAACAAATGTTTGTAGAAGCAGCCTGCATGTCTAGGTGCTTGATTTTATATATCTGAAGTTTTTTATCACAGAAGTTATTGGAACATCTGAATTCAATTATTTGAATTGGTGCGTTAAAACTTCTGGTTTTAACGCACATAGTGGTAACATAGTGAACTTCATATATGGGCCATAAATACACATGGTTATTATTAGGGGTTCCCCAGTTGAGTGAGTAACACACGCCAGTGTTATTTTGTCCAGCAGAACATACACTGTGTGGTTAACAGTAATTTTATTTAGAAGTGCAGTTTTGGCCACACACTGCCAGCTGTCTCATACCCAGAGATAACCTTTTCTACTCTGCTCTGCACTCAGTGGCTATCCAGTCCCAGCTTCAGCTCTTCCTTCCAGGTCCTGGCGCTCTACTGAAATAGGGGAGGCATGACTAGATGATAGTTGCCAGTGTCCCCTGGCACTGTCCTCTGAACCCACTTCACCACCCCACTCCTGCAGCCAAGCCTCAGACCACACCCCACTACATGCTGATTGAGGCCACTGTAATAACATTGTAATAACCATTGATACTAAAATCTATTACATAAATGATGTACATTTTTATTATGCCTTTTAAATTCTGAACTAATATAGTTGGCTGAAGTTTTTCTAAGTAACAGACCAGTGCATTTATTCTTAGCTTGCTCTGAATTTAAAGTGCAAAGATGTCTACAAACCAAAGTGCTTTGAGTGCTCAGATAGAGGAGAAAAGCACTACATAAGCATGATGCCATCTGATTTTGTTGAAATCTGACTTCCTGCTGGAAGTTCTATGCAACAGGAAGAGTATTATGTGAAATATATAAAAAATTCTAACTTACTAATTTTGGTTTATCAGTACATCAAAAAAGGCTTGTGTCTTAAACGCAAGGTAAAGTTTGAACTTAGTGCTTATCTTTTTAAAATTAGAAAAGACTTTAATAGTCCTTTATAGTTTTATAGCTGTTTCTTTCCTTTGCCTTTGTATTGATTCTGGATGATCTAATGCTAATATAAAACACATCTGCAACCCTGAGTTGCATAGGCACTTGAAGGATGGTTGGATTATTTCTCTGCTTATTCATTTACTGAAGTTTTGTAAGATCAGAGGTGGGAAAAGTAGAAACAGAAGTATAGATACTTGTGTTAAAACCTATTCTGCTTAAAGTTGAAGTAATGAATGATTTTCTTTTACTTAAGTTAAAATAAAAAAGTGTGGTCTCTTAAATATACTAAATGTAGAGTTGGATGTCTCGAGACCGGTCTTTTACGTGGTCTTGGTCTCGTCTTGGTCTCGACGGACTTTTGTCTTGGTCTCGGTCTTGGTCTCGACAGACTTTTGTCTTGGTCTCGGTCTCGGTCTCGCTGTTTCGGTCTTGCGTTCTCAAATCGACATAGTGTTTGGGAGATTTGGAGTCAACCATCAGCGGAGCGGGGGGGTGGCTTACTGGGCTTAAGCCCGGGACATTTTTTCAGAAGCATGGGGTCTTTTGGAGTGTAATTTGTTAGTTAGATGCCTGACTGACAACTGTATAAAACAAAAACAACACACGAAGCACAGAGCGCACCGTCGTAAATTCCCCCTAATTTTGGTATGATCCGAGCTTAGGCACTAGGCGACTGAGCACAGCACCCATGTGAGCGAGGGGGGAGAAGCTGCTGCCTGCGAGTTTGCTGCAGACAGAGGAGAGCTTAAGTTTGACCAGGTACCAAAGCAAATCATTCGTACTGAACTAATAATGTAAATATGAGTATCACAGTATGTATCACAAAAGATTGATATCAAACTGATCACTTGGTTGCGTTACTTGCTCTTCGAGTGAATCAACAAATGGATAAATAAAAAGCCGAACAGCAATGCTGATTTTTTAGAGAGTCTTAGCTTACATTTCATATTTTCAGTTGTTACCCTCCACGGCTAAACAAACTCTCTAAATCGGTTTCAATTGTGTACTGATGAACACAACAATGGACATAAGGAGCTTCTTTCAAAGAAAAAACTCAGGTAGATGTTATTTTATATATTATGCTTTGGATGTTGTTCAGTATATCTATGCAAAACAAGAGGAATTTCAATACACAGCAGTATATTCACAGTTGAAACCAGATATTTACATACACTTTAGGGAGAAAACATAAAAACTTTTTTTTACTGTTAGACATCAATTTAGAGTAAACTTTTGTTTTAGATAAATAAATGTTGAAATATATTTTGAATTAGTTAAATGTCAGAATAAAAAGAGTGAGCTGTCTATTTTAATCACTTTCATCAAATTTAGGAGCACATATACACTAAGTTTATTGTTAATTAATAAGAAAACTCCAGACGATTCCATTCTGAGCTGAAGAAGCTTCTGATAGGTTAGTAGAGTCCATGTGAGTAAATTGGTGGCACACCTGTGGATGCATATAAGGCAAAACACAGAGCCTGTTTGTGTGACATGGGAAAATCAAGAGATGTCAACCAAAACACCTGGAAAAGAATTGTGGAGCTCCATAAGTGTGGCTCAGAATAAAGTTAACAAATATGTTTTTATATTTATCAATCTAAAAAAATAAACATTTAGTCTGATTTGATGTTACAATTAAAAAAGTGTTTGTGTTTTTATCTGAAGAGTACATAAATATCTGGTTTCAACTGTATATTTGATGATGTTGGTGTTTGGCTTGATTGTCAGCACAAAGAGGGAGAGAGAGGAACAGAGAGGGAGAGAGAGGGAGAGAATGACGACAGAACAGAGATGGAACAAGAGCAGGTGAGACACACATGTTAGTCAAATGGTTGTTTGCCAAAACTCATAAGAACATGTATCTAGTACCTAGTGTTTCTTTTTAGATACCATTTGTTACTTTTCAAATTCTATATTTATTAAGTTATGCAGGCTTGTTTGCACAACAAGGCTAAATAATTATATAAACATTTCTCAATCTAAATATTGTACTTTGGTAGAATTAAAAAATAAGTGTAGTGCAGGTCTATGATGATTTTTAGTGCTACTATCATCTAGTTCTGATTCTGGTTCTGTCTTGGTTACTGTTGTAGTCCTGTTTTAATTCCGGATCAGTTCTGGGTCTGGTTGAATTGGGGTTTAGTCCCTGTGTCTTGATACAGGCCCGACTTTGTTCTGCCTTGCTGCTTAATTAAAAAACTAGTTTAAGGTGTCCTGCATATGTATATAGAAGTGTGTGTGTGTGTGTGTATATATATATATATATATATATATATATATATATATCTTTCAGTCATTTCTACCCTCACTTAATTTCCTTTCGCTGCTCAGCTCTCACAAAGTGGCTCAGTTATGCTCCAATCACTCCATATTGTGGCCAATCACATGCGAGGATATAGGATAATATCATTATGTGAAAAACAGAAAGGGTGAGAGACGCGACAGTCAAGTGGAGCATCCGTCTGTCCTCTCAGTAAGTGAGTGAGACAGTAGACAGCGGTGAGGAGGGCTGTGCGAAAGCAAAAACACATAAATATGCCTGACACCCGTAAACGAAGCAGCATCTGGCTGCAGTTTAAAGACTTTTTTTGTCTCGGTCTCGGTCTTGGTCTTGGTCTCGTCTCGACTCGGTCTCGGTCTTGGTCTCGTCTCAACTTGGTCTTGGTCTTGTCTTGGTCTCGATACCCTCTGGTCTTGGTCTTGTCTTGGTCTTGTCTTGGTCTTGGATTAGGCGGTCTTGACTACAAGTCTAACTAAATGAATGTAATCTGCTTGAATCAGTTATGTAGAGCATGAGCACAGAAAAGAGAGAACTTAATTCTTCTAGGTAAATATAAGGAGTAAAATAAATTTTGCCTCCACAATTAAACAGGAAAGCAGGTACTCTCAGGGGTTAAAGTTAAATTCGACAGGTGGAGATCCTGTAGTGGCTTCGCGTGGCTCACTGTGGGTAAAAGAATCACAACTAATAATAATTTCTATTGTGAGTGTAACCCATCTGTATGTTACGCCTGTCTATGCGTTGTGTTCTGGCATGAAAGTAAGAGGCAGGAGACAGCACTGGGTCTTTGGCTTTTTACTGCACATCTGCAACACAGAAATAAAGGCCTGAGCTGTGTGTGTCGCGTCTGCCAGGACACCTCTCCTCCGGCCATGCTGAAAGGAGCTGTGACCGGGGCACACATGCACGCGCCTACGTCATATGCAGCGCACACACAAGAACACACACAGACTCAGATCACACAGGCAGGAGATTAAAATGCAAAAGGTGTTTTGGGTGAAATTCACAAGTATTTAACTGTTCTGTCCTCACTAGATGTGGGCGTGATTTAGCTTATCTCTCCTTTCTCTTTTCTTTTTGTAAAACTAAATAAACACAATTCAATTCAATTCAATTCAATTTTATTTATATAGCGCCAAATCACAACAAAAGTCGCCTCAAGGCGCTTCATAACAGATAATTACCTTCTCATTCACTGAGCATACATAATGTACTAATTGAAACTTGGTTTTCATGACAACCAGCAAAACCATAAATCTTAAGGTTGCCTAAATTAAACATAAACACCTTCAGTTAACTAGCATTACTGATCATAGCAAGTTAGCAAACACATGCTAATATACAGTCGCTAGCACACAAGTAGCTTTACAAATGAGTAATGACCACACAGCTGAAATAGTAACTCAGTATACTCACATTACACATGCATCACAAAATCAGATAGTTGAGGTTATAGTATGTAATGGAAACTTAAAGGCATGCGTGGGCAAAGGTTTCACCTCCACTGAGCACTTGTAGCAAACTAGCTGGGCATAACAACTTCCCAAGTACCAACTGTGGCCACAAGAGGGAGCCAAATCATACAAACAAAAGCATATTACCACATTAAAGTTATACCAACACACTCCCCGCCTGGTATAAATTATTTTATACCACTACTTCTTTTACTTTACTGTTTAGTTTCCTGTATACCTCAGTCTTTCTTTATAGTTTCCTTGGGGAACAGAAGGATGAGCTGAGAAACTGGACATAGGTAAATCCGTGGAGCACCTTGTTTCACAACCCTAACCTCCACCTTTCTGATTTTATTATCTTGACTAGGGATGTTCTTAACAATGAGACCAATAGGCCATTCATTTCGCTTGGTTGACCAACCAACCATTTCGCTTGGTTGGTCATCCTTCAGTAAGACAATGTCTCCGACTTGCATGTCCCTTTTGTCATTGATCCACTTCTTTCTGGACTGCAGTTTTGTCAAATATTCTTGTCGCCATCGTTTCCAAAAGATGTCGGCTAGACATTGGACATGTCGCCACTGTTTCCTGTATAGGTCTTTCAAGTCAAACACCCCTTCTGGAGCAGACACAACGTTTGCCTTCTGAGTAAGAAGCATTGCTGGTGTCAACACTGTCGGTGACTCTGGATCTGTACTCACCGGAACCAATGGATGAGCATTCATAATTGCCATCACTTCTGCCATCAAGGTGAAGGACTTCATGAGAAAGACGGGTAGGCCCCGACTGCAGCAGCATGGCATCTAAGATCCGATGAGCGACACCAATCATTCTTTCCCATGAGCCTCCCATATGGGATGAGTGTGGTGCATTAAAGGTCCATGAGCACTCTTCATTACTAAGGTAATTTCGGACCTCTGAGTCATCTGTAAAGATCCTTAACTCTCTACAGGCACAGACGAAGTTGGTTCCACGGGCAGACCTGAGAACCTTGGAAGGTCCTCGTATGGCAAAAAACCTTCTTAAGGCGTTAATAAAGCTTGAGGTGGACATGGATTCAATCACCTCTATATGCACTGCTCGTGTTCCTAGGCACGTAAACAACACTGCCCATCGCTTGTTTTCTGCTGTGCCTCCTCTCGTTCGTCATGACACTACACTCCATGGTCCAAAGACATCTAGACCAACTCTGGTGAACGGGGGTTCTATGGAAAGCCTATCCTCAGGCAAGTCAGACATCTTTTGCTCTTGAGGCTTTCTTCTGAGTTTGCGGCATATGACACATCCATAGATCAAGCTAGAAACCAGCTTTCTTGCTCCAATTATCCACAAACCGGCTGAGCGAAGTGCCCCCTCAGTTAAGTGGCGACCTTGGTGGGCAACTTCCTGGTGATGATGTCAACACTAACAAAGTTGTCACATCGTGTCTCTTGGGGAGTATGACTGGGTGTTTTTCATCACATGGAAGGTCAGCTGAAGAGAGCCGTCCACCTACTCTAAGCACTCCATCCTGATTGATAAAGGGGTTCAACCTCCACAGAGGACTTGCTTTGGAAATTTGTTTCCCTCTCTCCAATTGTTTCACTTCTTCCGTGAATACTAACTGTTGAACACTCCAGATCACTCTAAATTTTGCCTGTGTTTGTGGATTTTGTGGGACTTGTTTTGAAAGCCTGGACCTGTATCTTGCCACGCTGATGAGCTTCGCCATTCCATTTATCAGAGTTTTCCATGAGGAGAACCATTCAAATCTCTGTGGACTGAGAGGTCTATCAGTAGCCTTAGTTGTCAGGGTGCTGACTTCTGGGCGAATCTCTGCATCGTGCTGTGGTTCAACAAGGTCAAACTTACTTAATGTCACTGATGGGGATACCTGTTGTTGGGCCTGCTTTAGGAACTGAGGACCAGTGAACCAGCTTGTTTTGTGCAGGAGACTTCCTGCAATCGGCCTTGTTGCGATGTCAGCTGGGTTGTTCTCTGTTGCAACATAATTCCACTGCGTGCATGTAGTGGACTTCCTAATTCTGGAGACTCTGTTGGACACATAGATGTAAAACCTTCGCGAAGCATTATAGATGTAGCCTAGCACAATCTTGCTGTCTGTGTAATACCTTACGGCATGCAGCTCAAGGTCCATCTCCTGACAAATGAGCTCTGCCACCTCTACAGCAAGAACTGCAGCACACAGCTCCAATCAGGGGTTGGTATGTGCAGGCTTGGGTGCTAGCTTGGATTTACCCATGACAAACCCGATGAAGCACTGTCCTTGTTTATCAATAGCTCGTATGTAGGCAACTGCTGCAATAGCCATTGATGAGGCATCTGAGAAGACACAAAGCTCTTGGTGCTGCATGGAGGACAGAGAAGATGGATTATAAGGCCTGGGTATGTGCAGAAGCTCTACCTCTGACATGGAGTCTTTCCATGCATTCCATTGTCTTTCTTTGGCAGGTGGAAGAGGATCATCCCATTCACATGGTTCTGTGGTAAGTTCTCTGATGAGGGCTTTGCCTTGGACAGTGATGGGAGCAATAAACCCTAATGGGTCATACAAGCTGTTGACTGTAGAGAGTATGCCTCGCTTAGTGAAAGGTCTTTCTTCCTTGGAAACTTGGAAGGTGAAAGAATCTCATTCAAGACTCCAGCTCAGTCCAAGGCTACGCTGAACAGGAAGAGGATCTGTCCCTAGGTCTAGGTTTTTCAGGTCCTTGGCCAGATCATCAGCTGGAAATGCATCCATTACCTTGCTACTGTTTGAGGCAATTTTGTGTAGCCATAAATTGGACTCAGCTAACATCTTCTGTGTTCTTTGAAGAAGACTGATGGCTTCTGTTTCTGTAGGGAGTGAAGTCAGACCGTTGTCGACATAAAAGTTTCTGGTAACAAACTCCCTTGCGTCTTTGCCGTGCTCTGCCTCTCCTGCTTGAGCTGCTTTTCTCAGCCCATAGATCGCCACAGCTGGTGAGGGGTATTGCCAAACACATGCACTGTCATGCGGAACTCTGTCACATCTTTTGTGAGGTCATTGTCTCGGTACCAGAGAAAACGTATGTAGTTCCGGTGATCTTCCCTTACAGTAAAGCAGTAGAACATCTGTTCCACATCTGCAGTTATTGCTATAAGCTCTTTTCGAAACCACAGTAGCACTCCAACCAAAGTGTTGTTCAAGTCTGGACCACTTAAAAGGACATCATTCAACGACACCCCCTTGTGTTTGGCGCTCGAGTCAAAAACTACCCGTATTTGTCCAGGCTTTTGCGGATGGTATGCTCCAAACAATGGAAGATACCAGCACTCTTCCTCAGGCTTCAAAGCACGTGCTAACTCTGCTTGCTGACTGTCAAACATCTTCTGCATGAACTTAACAAAGTGATCTCTTATGTCTGCCTTCCTGTCAAGACTCTGCTTGAGAGTGTGCAGTCGTTTAAGAGCCTGCTGGTGGTTGTTTGGCAGTCGCTGCCTATGTGTTACAAAGGGCAGAGGCGCGACCCAACACGTGACTGTTGCCTAAGAGCCAGATGCTGACTCCATAAGGATGAAGCACAATCACAAAAAAACAAGATTCCAAATAGTGTAACTGTACAAAACCAAACACAGTATTTGTAACTAAGACCTAATGTTATTCAGGATGAGAATTGAGCAGATTAAATGTCCAAGCTCATTCAGAAAGTCCCACACAAGTTAGGAAAAGTAACCAACTTGGAACAAGGGCAATTACAAAGAGCTCCCCACGGTGATCGAGATGACGTCGATGCTTGATGCACCAATGTAACCCATCTGTATGTTATGTCTGTCTATGCATTGTGTTCTGGCGTGAAAGTAAGAGACAGGAGACAGCACTGGGTCTTTGGCTTTTTACTGCACATCTGCAACACAGAAATAAAGGCCTGAGCTGTGTGTGTCGCGTCTGCCAGGACACCTCTCCTCCGGCCATGCTGAAAGGAGCGGTGACCGGGGCACACATGCACGCGCCTACATCATATGTAGCGCACACACACACGAACACACACAGACTCAGATCACACAGGCAGGAGATTAAAATGCAAAATGAAATATTTAATTTAAAAAAAGGTGTTTGGGGTGAAATTCACAAGTATTTAACACATATGTTACATAAGCCTCAATAGATTTTCTTTGTACACTGGCTGTGATCAGCTGACCTGTTCTGTTGCTGCGGCTCTGAGATTTTGTTAATATTTGTAGATTTACACATTTGAATTCAAGAAGATGTAAGCAGATGTTTCATGAATTGTTTTGGCTGATTTCCAACGCCAAGTTTATCAAATGTCACTGAGTAGTCCTTACCTTTAATTGTGACCTCTCTTCTACCTCTCTTGGCCTATATTTCTTATCATTCTCCATTGCTGTGTGACGTTTGCTCTCACTCTTTCCTCTACCTGGGAAACACAAGTGGACACAGTGTGCAGGCTGAACACAAACAGTTTGTGTGTCTGCTGATACTTGTTAACTGAAACATTGCCTTTTAATTTACCTGCTATATTACTCCTTTTATGCTCGCTCCTCTTCTGTAGGTCTAGCTAGATTCTGAAGTATCACAAATATATCTTATGTACATTGACACTCGTTTTGATGTGGCAAAACTCCCCAAAACAAACATACAATAAGTTATGCATAAATTACATGTTTTTGCCTTTTCCGTCACTTTATATGTAATAATCCCTGGTGAAACACCGTTAGGATAGTCCTTTGTGTATAGGGATGGGTATCGTCTAGGTTTTATCAGATACTGATGCCACACCGGTACTTTTGAAATGGTGCCAGTGCTTAAACAGTGCTCGAACCGGTGCTTAAAGAATGGAAAACACAAACTTTGTCCAAAAACCTCTAATGTTTAGCTGTTTTTTTTGTAAAAAGATAACAATGTTAGCCTTTTCTGCAGCTATAGGGCATATATGGTATCACTCTTGGCTGGAAGCAGTGCTTAAACAATGGAAAAAACACAAACTTTGTCCAAAGACCTCTCATGTTTAGCTGTTTTCCACTTTTTCTTTGGTCATTTTAGCTTTTTTGGCCAGGGTGAAGGGAGTATCTGCCATCAAACAAGAAGACAGCTGCATGTAACTACGACGGTGTTTGCTAGGTCACCTTACATGCATTAATTTAATAACGTGGTTAGCCTACTCAACGTAAATTACACACGAACAACATTAAGCCACATTAAGAGAAGAACGGCTGTTGCTACCATTATCATCTGCCATCATTTCTGCTACACTGGCAGGGCTAGGGCCAGGACTCTCCTCTTCGGGTTCTTGGGGGATGTTGCTAACTCCAGGTCCGATAACAGGCACCACACCCGCAGTAGATGTGCTTGGTGTGAGGTCTTGCAGCAAGCTATCAAATACGGTGCATTTCTCGGCTTTTAAAAAAACACTATGCGTCGCCAGGTGTTTCATCAGATTCCTCCTTTGCACAGTATCACCTTAAAGCACTTGTTGCATACTGCTGAGTTTGCATCTTTTGCTGTGAAGTACAGCCAGACTTTTGACCGCTTCGCCTTGGGCATTTTTAATCTGTAGCTCTTCTCTAAAATAACATACCCACCTGGGCCCACCTACTATCCTTGGAAAGGTAAAATGATTGGCTAGAATCCAAAGTGTATGACATCTCAAGAAAAAAAAAGCACCGAAATAAAGCACCGAAATAAAGCACTGAAATGTGCGCTGCTTTTCGGTCTGATTACTACCGTTTATGTCAGAACTGGTGCCATAATGGCACCGGATACCGGTACCCATCCCTATTTGTGTATTAACTGTTTAGTTTCGAACCACTTTGATATTTGAAGGTATGTAGTGATGTGAAATGAAGTATTTGTACTTTGTTATTTGTCACCTCTATGACTGATTTAAATTAGATTAATTTTGGACAAAAAAATAAAAAAAAATAATATGAATTATAAGCTTATGGGAATCAAAGAGCATAATACACCTGCCACTGCCTTTCCCCCTCTAATAATTACATTTCAGTTAGATTAAAGACACAGATTTATCTCTCTTCAAATCTTTGCATGTGGACTGTGGTTCCTAGAAATATAAAAACTGTATTACAGAGTCGTTTTAAAAAATTGTTTGGGTTTAGGGCTGACAGAGTCTTTGTGTGTGTTTGTGGTTGACTGTGTGTGTTTAGATATAATGTTTTAAAGAATGGTTGTCCTTTTTTTTCAGAAGCTGAGGAGCTGTATCAGAAACGTATTTTAACAATAACTGGAATCTGCATTGCGCTCCTAGTCGTTGGAATCATGTGTGTGGTTGCCTACTGCAAAACCAAGTAATGTCATTAATGCCATTTTTTGTTTTTCATTGTATACTATGTAGGTAGTGTCCCTGATTTTATTATAGTTTCATATTGTACCGCCAAATTCAGGGTGCAGTTTCTCTTTTGCAGTTGTGGTTGAATAAATGAATGCAAAATGTATAAAAAAGAAGGGGCATCAATAAAAGAAAGTATTCAGATCAAAGAATAAAAAAAGATGTTAAGATGAGATACTCTGAAGTATTTTAATTAGTAGATGCTCAATTGTACAATTTTAATTGTGCAGTAGACCTCCTTGGCTCAAACATTAGTATAGACTATTAGTTTTACAATTTTTATAATTGAAAATGTATGTTTGTTTAATATCCGATTGGAAGCATGATATGATGTGTCTTTTATTGTGATTTAGCTACAAAAGTCTGTTACATTCATCCATGGCACTTCTTCACACAGTGAAACCATTATAACATTTCTAAAGTTACCTATGAAGCTGGACATCATCCACAGATCAATGATCAGAGATACGGTAAAACCAAGTGGGCTGAGAGAATTTTGAGGAATTTGTGTTGCTAGTGGACAATACAACCATATTCATTGTACTGTTGTACAATGCTGTTAGAAACATAAATTACTTTTGCTAGCATCAACTATGAATTACTTTTACTATCTTTTTGTTTATGTGGGACTGCCATCAGTTATGTATCCAAGTTGCGATCTGGGCTCTTTCACGATCTACTTTGTTTCTTTACAAACAGGAAGCAGAGAAAGAAACTACGGGACCGTTTAAGGCAACGTCTAAGGAATAAGAGGAAGAATACCAGTACTGGTATTGACTCCAATGTGGCAAACTCTACCACTGGACGCCCAAATTCTAACTTGCCTCTTCAAGATTTGCAGCTTATTGGTGTATGCTGTTACTGTTATCAAATAAAAGGAATCACAATTTGAATCTGTAAATTCATAACAGTTGTCAGTGTGGTTTCTGCTTTCTGTTTATAGCAACATAATGGAAGGACAATGAAGCATACAGCTGAAAAGGAGACAGAGACAAACTTTTCCACAAGCAAATATACCTTATCTGTGCATAATCCTACCACACTCACCAACATCTCCAGTCAAAGGTAAGAGAATGACTTTATATTTTCACTTTGGGTATTTGATATTATTGAGTTACTACACAGCAAATCCAGCATGTCCAAATTAACACTGTCAGATTTGATTTCAACACTATTAAAGTGTCTATATGGGTCCACACCAGAGAGTGTTAATTTAACTCTTTTTGGAGAGTTGGTACGTTAACTCTGATTTAGTGTTAAACACCAAATCTGTCTGGAGTTGATAATTTAACACTTACTAATGCTAACTAGGTGTTAAGAGTTTATATATTAACTCTCAAAGAGTATTTTAGTTTAACTACGTGAGAGTTATCTTCTAATTAATTCTAAAAAGCGGGAATTTTCCTGTTCTGAACTTCTAGAAATTTCTTTTGGAAATAAACATTTACTAAAAAGACAATGGTTTTTGAAAAACATTTATTCTAAACTGTGCACCACAATTTCAAAACATTTTCTGAAAGATGTAACAGTGTACATGTTCTCACTTTCATTAGAAATTTGTTTATCAAAAGGTCTGACATAGGTGAGCTGGTAAATGCAAATAACAGCATTCTCATCACTTATTTCTTCAATACAATATGCATGTCCTTCATTCATCACTTTGTGGAACTTCAACACACTTCTGCTCTCCCCCATATTCCATCTTCACAAGCATATCCTATGTGGAGATTGAATAAAAATTAGTTGACACTAATTAATGGCACAAATAATCCAGTAATCAATTGCAGCACAGTAAAAAAAAGGAATCCTCTTTGAGCCATTACTTGTGTAAAGTAGTTTCCCAAAAGACAAGGACACAGGAAACAGGTAATACTGAACTAAATGTAAAACCTCAACCTTTTTCATTTTTACCTAAACCGTGTGCACAAAACTCTGGAGGGATCTAAATGCTAACGTAGAACCCAGTCAGGACATCTGCTACTGCTGTTTGCTTGGTTTTTTTTATGGGAGATCATTTTCAGGCTTCAAGTAGCACCATTATACCAACATTTCACATTCTAGACATTGTTTTAGGTGTATTTGACCAAAAATTTGACTGAAAATTCACATGCAAGCTTTTTTTCAAGGCTGTGGTATTTGCCCGTAAACAATACCTTTCACTAGCTAAAACAGAATATTATGCTATCACCGAGCAACACGGCTAATGCCTTTCACACAGCTTTGTCTCAACTCCAAAGAGCCACAGAAGTAAAAGCTAATAATAATAATTGAAACAATCTTTGAAAAAATGACTTACCAAGCATGGCAAACAACTCAAATATGTAGAGCAAAATGTTCTGAAACGGCTTCACTTCAGCTTCAATTGGAGCCTATGGTGCTGGGGGCGGAGTCTGTGAATTTACTCTATTGGTGTCATAGCCCCTGTAGGAGTTCAGAGTTAAGAGGTCAAGAGTTAATGTTTCCATTGTAACACCTCCAGATTTGACATAGAAACACTCATTTTTAACACTCGATTTTAACTACTATCATTTTACACCTCAGAGTTACATTAAAAGAATGTGACTCTACTTAGAGTAAAATTAACTCTACTTTTGCAAGAAGACTACTAACACCAAAACATTTAACACCTTTAAATTTGCTGTGTACTTGGTTACTACTTGGTCGGGGTCCAGGTAACACAAGAGGACACTATGTATAATGTAGTAATTGAATTTGTTGCCAGAGCAAATGATACTATGTAGGGTACGTGGGACACTGTTTAGCACATATGTGACTTTGGTGATTAGAACCATTAATCAGTGCACACTTTAAGAAAAGCTGTGTGGGAATTTGATTTCCCTGGTAGAATTGAGCTTTACTTTTAATCTGTGTGTCAAGTGTCAAATCAAGTGTTAGTTGAAATATAGTTGAAAATTGCCTTCCATTTTTAGATAGTGAAATAAATTGACTTGTGAAAAAACTAGTGAACAATAGATTTTGCTCTAAAAACAGCATTAACTACTAAAGTAATACTGATCATAGTCTTGAAATTACATAAAGCTAAAGCTTTATATTACTCTCACCCAGAGTGGCAAAAATACAGACATTCTGTACTTACTTAGAAGTACAGACCAAAAAAAAAAAACTCCATTAAAACTTGAAGTACTGGGGTGGCTGTAGCTCAGGAGGTAGAGCAGGTCACCTACTGATCGGAAGGTTGGTGGTTTGATCCCTGGCTCCAGTCTGCATGTCAAGTATCCTTAGGCAAGATACTAACCCCAAGTTGCTCTGTGATGCGTCCATCAGAGTATGAATGTGTGTGATAGTAGTTAGAAAGCACTACGTATAGAGAAAGTGCTTGTGAGAATGGGTGTGATTGGGTGAGTGTGGCATGTTGTATACAGTGCTTTGAGTACTCCGGAAGAGTAGAAAAGTGCTATATAAGAATAAGTCCATTTACTAATTCAACTTCTTTACTCAAATAAAAGCGAAAAAGTACAGGCTCTGAAATATACTCCAATTAAGAAAGTAAAAAGTTGTTGCTTGTTGGAAGATGATTCAACCAGCAGTTTTTGTACAAAGTTAACTGAACCTGGCGCTATAGTAGCACAGCTTATACTTGAATTACTTTAGTAGAAGATGGAAATTGAAAAAGACGGAAAAAAAACCCAAACTTTTTCTTGCCTCTAACCAGCAAAATGAGTATGGAAGGGATTAAAGTGGGATTCAGCACATGGGGGAACCCTAAAATTGTAGTCAATAGGGAAAAGAATCACAACTCAAAGAACTTTCTATTGAGAACTCCAGCAGATTTTTCACAGACTGTGATTAACTGAGCTGGGCTACTACTGCTCTAAGTTTTACTGCTCTTGTGGATTTACACAACTGAATAGATCAGTGGTACCCAAACTTTTTTTGCTTTTTTGCACTTTGTTTTACAAGAAGATCTTCAGGGTCTTTGAATTAAACTGCAGCCTCTTAGTTGAATCACAGGTAAGATCAATGAACTGTTCCTCCTCGTATGTGCTGAAGTCAGCAGGGGGTGTTGGACTGAAGGGGTCACGGATCCAGTCATATTATTTGGAATCTTGCACCAGGAAATGTCTCTGGAAATGTTTCTGAAGGGCAGACGTGTTTGTTCATGCATGGGATCACTGTATTCTGCAGCTTGTTGTCTTCAATGAATGATTTCAAATTCTCAAATGAGTCCATGTTTCCATCTTTCACTCGTTGCTTCCACATTTCAAGTTTTCTGACAAATGATGTGACTTTATCTGTCAGATGTGGGAGGTGAGTGTTTCTGCCCTGCATCTGTAAATTTAGTTCATTGAGTTTCAGGAACATGTCACTGAGGTATGCCAGTTTCATGAAAAAGTTGTTACAGTTAAATTTGTTTTTAAGATCACTGCCCTCTTTCTTCAAAAAGCTGCGGATCTCATCTCGCAGTTCAAAGACCTCTCTCCTTCCCACATGACAGCCATCGGGACTCGCTGTGATACAAAACAGCTGTGTGGTTGGAGCCCATTTCTTCACACAGTGCCGAAAAAATCTGGGCTTTCACAGGTCGTGTTTTGATGTAGTTGACTGTGGCGATGACATCAGTCATTACCAGTAGGGGCCCATGTATAAGAAATTTATAGTATTATCACTAAATATTTCAGTACTTTATAACAATTAGTGAAATACTTTTTTAAAACCCTTGAATTAAAGCTGAAGGTCTGCATTCAAATCATATGTTAACTGTTTCATTTAAAACCCACTGGGGTCATGTAAAGAAGCAAACTGACAAAAATTGTGCCCTTGTCCAATAACCAAGTATAACTGTTTACTGATAGGCAGAAATATTTCTTTTCTTTTCTTCTCTGTTTTCTTAATGTATAACTGGCATAGCATTTTAAATTTCCACTGCAAAAAAACGTGCATTAAAGTACTAAACATTGAAGAAAAATTAAAAAAGGTCTATAAAATGTATCCAATTAAAAAATGTTTAACCAAAAGAATGGCTTAAAAAAACTGGCTGAGGGAAAATAGAGGATCGTGTAATTTTTAAAAACAGTTTTGTTTATTTTTGTTTTTCTTCTTGAGGCATAGAAAAGGAGAGCAATAAAATGAAAGAAAGAATTTGAGTATCCAGTGAGGTTAGGAAGTGGCTACTCCCTCAGTACTTTAATGAAAACTAGAGTATTGGTTTGAAAGTGGTGCTAATCACCATACATGCAACAGATTCCATTTTTGCCACTGCAAAGTCATGCTGGTTCACCTCTGACAACTGTCATAGCAGAACGCTTGACCTGTTGGGTCAAGCAAGACGAGTAGTGGTTATCTAGTTACAGTAGCAGTTTTTGATACGGGCGGTTGCCTGGGGCGGCATCGTGGTGGGGGCGGCATCACGGGCATCGGGCAAAAAAAAAAATTGCTTGTACTCATGCTGCCCCGACATCAGTCAGCGCATATTGGAAATGGCATAGGCACCGATCGGTTTTTCTATCGCCCATTTGCTGGGAGTAAGGGCGCCCTCCGTTTGTGAGCTGTGCCAGCTGCTTGCGGCACAGGGAGGAGAGGGCGGGGTGGCGGGGGTTTCTCCGGCTGGCTGGAGCAGCATCTAATAACCAACTCGCAAAATAAAACAAAATAAAAAAAAACCAACAAACATGAAAACACCAGACATTATGATACAGACTTATAATTTGCACCGATGTTTTTTTGAAATTCTATATGCGAAAAGTGAGCGTGAGAGCCCTCGGTGTGCCTGCTTGGTGCTGAAGTCAAAGTAAACTTTATTCTCATATTCGCTATATACAGTACAGTATATAGAGAGACGAGACGATGAGGCTCCAGTTACAGCAGTGCAAATAAACAATAAATATGTGAAGTAAGAAAATAAATACCCACTTTAGGACTAGGGGTAAAGAGATCAATAACAATTTAAAATTTATAGTTTACAGTTTGGTTATTTAAAGTCTCACACACAACCTGTTGAAAGTGGAGGGGACCCTGCTGCTTCCAAATAGAGCACATTTCATTCATAATGTTGTAAATCCAAGCCCATTATGTATTCATGATTTGAATCCTCGGTTGTGTGAAATCCCAGCAATACACCCTAGACAAAGTGAATCTGTGAACTAAGGTGTAGGTTTGTTAGGTTATGTTGTGGTGATCCTCGGGTTGGGGGATTTGTGTTCATACTGGAGTGCAAAATTAAAACCAATGGAAGATGGACAAGAAAAGTTCTAAGCCATCAGGTCCTAAGTTTAGAAAATAGAGAAAATAAGTGGAGGAGAAATGAGCAAAAGATACAGGCAAGCAGATGTGTCATTGGATCATGGCAGGTCATGTATACTGAAACAATCAGAATCAGAATACTTTATTAATCCCTAAGGAAATTATGTAGGTTACAGTTGCTCCAAAAAGAAATGGTAAAAATAGTAACAGTAACAGACTAAACTCCAAACAATACATTATGTTACAGATTTTAATATTAATTAGTCATTGTCAATTGTTGATTTGTCCTCTTCTCGTTGTATGACGAATTACAGGGAGTGCAGAATTATTAGGCAAGTTGTATTTTTGAGGAATAATTTTATTATTGAACAACAACTATGTTCTCAATGAACCCACAAAACTCATTAATATCAAAGCTGAATGTTTTTGGAAGTAGTTTTTAGTTTGTTTTTAGTTTTAGCTATTTTAGGGGGATATCTGTGTGTGCAGGTGACTATTACTGTGCATAATTATTAGGCAACTTAACAAAAAACAAATATATACCCATTTCAATTATTTATTTTTACCAGTGAAACCAATATAACATCTCCACATTCACAAATATACATTTCTGACATTCAAAAACAAAACAAAAACAAATCAGCGACCAATATAGCCACCTTTCTTTGCAAGGACACTCAAAAGCCTGCCATCCATGGATTCTGTCAGTGTTTTGATCTGTTCACCATCAACATTGCGTGCAGCAGCAACCACATCCTCCCAGACACTGTTCAGAGAGGTGTACTGTTTTCCCTCCTTGTAAATCTCACATTTGATGATGGACCACAGGTTCTCAATGGGGTTCAGATCAGGTGAACAAGGTGGCCATGTCATTAGTTTTTCTTCTTTTATACCCTTTCTTGCCAGCCACGCTGTGGAGTACTTGGACGCGTGTGATGGAGCATTGTCCTGCATGAAAATCATGTTTTTCTTGAAGGATGCAGACTTCTTCCTGTACCACTGCTTGAAGAAGGTGTCTTCCAGAAACTGGCAGTAGGACTGGGAGTTGAGCTTGACTCCATCCTCAACCCGAAAAGGCCCCACAAGCTCATCTTTGATGATACCAGCCCAAACCAGTACTCCACCTCCACCTTGCTGGCGTCTGAGTCGGACTGGAGCTCTCTGCCCTTTACCAATCCAGCCACGGGCCCATCCATCTGGCCCATCAAGACTCACTCTCATTTCATCAGTCCATAAAACCTTAGAAAAATCAGTCTTGAGATATTTCTTGGCCCAGTCTTGACGTTTCAGCTTGTGTGTCTTGTTCAGTGGTGGTCGTCTTTCAGCCTTTCTTACCTTGGCCATGTCTCTGAGTATTGCACACCTTGTGCTTTTGGGCACTCCAGTGATATTGCAGCCAAACTGGTGGCAAGTGGCATCTTGGCAGCTGCACGCTTGACTTTTCTCAGTTCATGGGCAGTTATTTTGCGCCTTGGTTTTTCCACACGCTTCTTGCGACCCTGTTGACTATTTTGAATGAAACGCTTGATTGTTCGATGATCACGCTTCAGAAGCTTTGCAATTTTGAGACTGCTGCATCCCTCTGCAAGATATCTCACTATTTTTGACTTTTCTGAGCCTGTCAAGTCCTTCTTTTGACCCATTTTGCCAAAGGAAAGGAAGTTGCCTAATAATTATGCACACCTGATATAGGGTGTTGATGTCATTAGACCACACCCCTTCTCATTACAGAGATGCACATCACCTAATATACTTAATTGGTAGTAGGCTTTTGAGCCTATACAGCTTGGAGTAAGACAACATGCATGAAGAGGATGATGTGGACAAAATACTCATTTGCCTAATAATTCTGCACTCCCTGTATGATGGCTGTTTGGTAGCCGTTTGCATACTATGCATACTCTCTCTCTTTATGTGTGTGTGTGTGTGTGTGTGTGTGTGTAATGGTGAAATTCAGTATGGTTCCCACAACCATTTTATGTTAATGTACAATCCTTAATATGTTTTATGTCTGTGTGTGTGTGTGTGTGTGTGTGTGTGTGAAGGGGGGCTGCGCCAGAGGGAGTGTTCGCCCAGGGTGCCAAACGGGCTGGGACCGCCGCTTATAGTTGAAACCATATCCATAGCACAGGGAAGTACTAATTCCTCTGCAATTGAGTGCGGCTTTTTAAACTGAGCCACTCGGTAGGCAACTTTATAGGAGCTGAGGAGAGCATTTGCCGAAACAGATGCAGCTTTAGTAAAGAGACACTGTTGACCACGGCAATTTTGAAGTTTTTGTCTGAAAATCTCCACTGATTTGTCTTTGTGCTCTGGATGTTTTGTCTCTAAGTGGCATCTTAGCTTGTTAGGCTTTAAACTGTCACAAGCTAGCACTTAAAGACAGACAACACACTGCGGCCTCTCCTCATTACTAGGGATTGGTATTGATAAGATTTTCACGATTCCGATTCCATTTTCGATTCTGTTTAACAATTCGATCCTTTATCGATTCTCTTATCGATTCTTTTTAAAAAAGGAGAACACTAAGGTCGAATAGCTTAGAACTTTGTTTTATATCTTCTCTTTGAACAAGATAGAAATTTAGGAGTAGGAATGGCGCCCCCCCTGCAAATGCTCTGCGCCCTAGACAGTTTCTGTTTCTTGGGTGGTTCATTAACAACTAAAGCACAACATTGCCTAATTACCACAGACCTTAAGAAGATATACAAATTGTACTTTGGCTGTCGACTGGGTGACCAGGATAAATCTTGGGGTCAACATTTCTCCTGCAACAGTTGTTCCAGTGGACTTGCTAAATCTGCGAAAAGCAGCAATGCTATTTGCAATCCTGATGGTGTGGCAGAAACCGTGAGATCATCTCAATGATTGCTATTTTTTCCATATGAAGACTTAGAGACTTAGAGCTTTTTATTGTCATTGTGCAGTTTCTTGCACAGCGAAATTGGGTAGCTGGACCACAAAGGTGCAAAAGTAAGAAGAAGAGAAACCAATATACAACGAAGGGGGAAAAATAAATAAATAACATAAAAAAAAATAAAAAGCATTGTATATGTATACATATATGTGAGTGAAACTATATACATGGTGTATGTGTAAGAAATATTGAAATAGACTGGGACCAAAATATTGCACAGGACCGAAAAATATTGCATATACCAAGGATATTGCACATGAGCCAAAAATATTGCACAGAACATGGAAAGACTGAGATATTGCACATAGATGATCAACAGCACTGTCAGAGTGGATGTGTTGGGGAAGTCTTTACACATTCTTAGTTTGCATTAAGAGTTCTGACAGCCCACGGGAAGAAGCTGTTCTTTAGTCTGTTGGTTTTGCACCTGATGGATCTGAGCCTTTTTCTAGAAGGCAGGATGTTGAAGAGGTGGAGGTTAGGATGGAGGTGGTCCTTTATAATTGCCCTGGCTCTGGAGAGACATCTTGAGCTGGCAATTAAGTCCAGGGAGGGGAGTGGACAGCCAATCACCTTCTCTGCAGTTTTGATGACCCTCTGTAGTCTCTTCTTGTCAGCTGTTGTGCAACCAGTGTACTACACAGGGATGGTGTGCACCAGCACACTCTCGATAGTGGCACGGTAGAAGGACACTAGGAGTTCAGTCTGCCTTATAGGCAAACTGGTGGGGGTCGAAGCTGGGTGGGAGGCACAGGCTTTGAGCACTCTACCAGGTATTCCGTCGGGCCCAGCAGCTTTCCTCTGATTTACTGCTCTGAACACATTGCGGACCTGATGTTGTTGGAGGCTAAATGTGTGGGGGCTGTGCTCAGAGGACACTGTGGGCAGGGTGGTGTGCATGGTGGGGGTGACTGCAGTTTCCTCGAAGCGGTTAAAAAAGTGGTTAAGTTCCTCTGCTAACGAGATGTCCATATTATCTATATTTGTCCCATTGGCTTTGTAATTGGTGATGTGTTTCAGGCCCTCCCATACCTTCCTGGAGTTGTTATCAGAGAGGTGATCTGATAGCTTGTTTGAATAGTCCAGTTTTGCTGCTCTGATGCCTTTTTAAGGTCTGCTCTTGCTCTGCTGTACATGTCCTGGTCCCCAGATTTGTATGCACAGTTGCGTACCTTTAACAGTGCCTGAACCTTGCTTGTCATCCATGGTTTACGGTTGGGGTAGACCCGGACCCGCTTTTCCGTGGTGACAGTGTCCATGCAGTGTTTGATGTAACCCAGCACTGCGGTTCTGTGAGTCTCTAGGTCATCCTGTTCAAAGACACTCCACTCTTTGAGAGCAAAACAGTCCTGCAATTGAGCGAGAGCTTCCTCAGAAATGGTGTTAATGGTTCTGATGGTGGACTTTGTCCTTTTCCTGAGTGGTGTGTATGCCGGGACAACGAGTAGGGAGAGGTGGTCGGACATGCTCAGGTGGGGGAGGGGAACAGATCTGTAGGCTTGCTTAATATTTGAGTAAACATGATCCAAGGTGTTATTTCCTCTCGTAGGGCATTTCACATGTTGTACAAATTTAGGCAGCACAGTTCTTAAGCATGCTCTGTTGAAATCCCCTGCAATGATGTGTACTCCCTCTGGGTATGCCCGTTGCTGTTCGGAGATCATGTCATGCAGGTATGCAAGGGCTGAGCTAGCATTAGCGTCTGGTGGTATGTAGACTGCTGTTATTAGCACTGCAGGCAGTTCTCTGGGCAAGTAGAAAGGTCTGCACATGACAGACATTGCCTCTATGTCCGGGGAGCAGACTGTGGTGATGATCTTAGTGTTTGTGCACCAGTTGTTATGTGTGTAAATGCACAAACCTCCTCCTCTGCTTTTCCCCGCTGTAGACTTTCTGTCACTGCGGTCCGGCCTGCTAGCTGCACGGAGGTGTCGGGAATTCCCTCTTGTAGCCATGTCTCCGTGACGACCAGGACACAGCAGTCACGGATGATTGGCTGTGCGGCGAGAAGGTTCAGTTCGTCTATTTTGTTGACCACCGACTGTGCGTTGGTCAGGAAGATGCTCGGGAGCGGTGGTTTGAAAGGCTGCTTCTTTAGCCTGGCTAGCAGGCCCGACCAGCATCCCTGCTTTTGTTTGCGTTCCTTCCGCTGCCTGCGTTTCTTGGCAGAGCCAATAACAATCCACGGAGAACCCGATGTTCTGGCTATCTCCGGGGGGATGTTGTGCACCCTCTGATAATCACTGGTAATTGGGATCTGGCTCTTATATCCGATCTTGCATAATTCCAGATGGTTGTCGGAAAATTTGGCTTTACATAATAAGATAAACAAAAGAATAATAAAAAGAGGAGAAACAAAAAGGAAAGGCACATAAGTGGAGAGCATAGAGCTGCTGCGTCTGTGCGTGCCGCCATCTTAATTGAAGACAATAGGATTCTCTGAAAAAATAAGCACAAAATTGTATATATCCCACTCTGGATTCTACAATAAGGTCTGTTCCTCATGATGACCACATGATGGATTAGCTTCTGTAGAAGGCGGTAAGGAACATATTCAAGGCGGATCTAGTTACAATCCAGAGTCATCAGATCCTGATTACGTGACCAATGAAGATTCAGAACCAGAGACTTTTACACAAGTAGAGCTGAACAATCTCGTTTGTGATCTGAATCTGTCAAAAGACAAAGCGGAACTTTATTGCTTTGAGGGTTAAGCAGAAGAATGTGCTTACCAAGGGTGTTACTGTAAACTCACTACAGAAGTCAAAGTCATAACTTGACAGCGTTCTTCACTCCTGATGGCTCACTGTGCTATTGTCATGACATCAACAGAACATCAACATTTAGCAGTTTGTCACAAGAGCATGTTCCGGCTGAATGGCGTCTCTTCATTGATTCTTCACAAAGAAGCTTGAAGGCAGTCCTACTCCATATTGGAAATGCCAAACCAAGTATGCCGATTGCCCATTCTGTTTATCTAAAGGAGTCCTATGACAATATGAAGACACTGTTTGAATTAGTCACGTATAAAACTCCTTAGTGGAACATCTGTGGTGATCTGAAGGTGATTGGTATTTTGATTGGAATGCAAGGAGAATTCACCAAATAATGCTGTTTCCTGTGCCTGAGGTACAGCCGATCTACTGTGGAACATTATATCAAGCGTGACTGGCAGCCATAAGATGCCTAGGAGCCAGGAAAAAGCACTGTCAGGTTTCTGCCTCTGCCTTGAGGTAGGCTTGATGAAAAATCTTGTCAAGGCCATGGACAAAGCAAACTCATCAGGTTTTCAGTACATTGCTGAAAGGTTTCCAAAGATGAATCCTGCAAAAATGAAGGAAGGGATATTTATTGGTCTGCAGATCAAGACTGTTTTGCAGGATGAAAGTTTGGGAGGCGCTCAAGTGGCTCGAAAGCTTTCTGGGCATTACCTAGTCTCCTGCATAAAAGGAAGGAGTTCAGCATCTGCTTAATTCCTACCAGAAACTGGGTTGTCGAATGTCATTAAAAATACATTTCCTGCACTCTCACCTCAAATTATTTCCAGAAAATCTTGGCATGGTGAGTGATGAACAGGGAGTGTTTTCATCAGGACATTAAGTTAACCGTTTTATGCGTGAATTATGACAACCTCAATCAGGATTTTTTTTCTTAAGTATTTTTATTCATCTTTAGGCATAAAAAAAGATGAATAAAATATTTAAGAAAATATCCTGATTGAGGTTGTCATAATTCATGCATAAAAGGGTTAAATAACAATAATTACAAGGAAACACGTCATACGCCAGGGTAAGGAGTGACACATCAGTGTCCAATGTAGTGGTTTGTGTGCAAGTATACCATCAACACTGACACAAATACAAGAAAATGGCCTTTGAATAGCTGTCCACCACTGACTGACTACTTGTGGATGCTGTACTGTACAAATCCGGACATAGTATACACAAGGGTTTTTAAATAAATGGTGGTAGCTGACTGACACTGACCTGAATATTTATTGAGTACTGAAACAGTTAATTGATTGGTGCCTGTGGTTTAATAAAGACACTATGCAAATCCATTGCAAATTAATATTACTCATAATTCAAAAAGTTAATGTGACAGAAAAAAAACTAAAAGCAGATCTATAAACTGGTTTAGAAAAGTGTGTTGTGTTTCTGATTATTACAAACATGTTTTTGTTTACCTGTGTTATCAGAGACAATGGTTCTATGGCACATAAATTTAATAGTAATAATTGTGTAATTTCCATATTTCCTGTTCTATCAAAGTTACTTGAAAAGGTTATGGCAGTACAATTAACTGATCATCAACCAATCAATCAACTGTTTCATCCAACACATTTTGGTTTTAGATGTTCTACAAAAAAATGAAAACCGTTACTTTGCTGAGAATGTTATGCGCAATTTAGATGATGATTTATGATGAAAGTTGTGCCAGCAGTGTTTTTTGACCTAAACATGGCATTTGACAGGGGTGTCGAACTCCAGACCTTGAGGGCCGGTGTCCTGCAGGTTTTAGATGTGTCCTTGATCCAACACAGCTGATTTAAATGGCTAAATGACCTCCTCAACATGCCTTGACGTTCTCCAGAGGCCTGGTAATAAACTCATCATGTGATTCAGGTGTGGTGGCCCAGGGTGAGATCTAAAACCTGCAGGACACCGGCCCTCGAGGCCTGGAGTTCGATAGCCCTGCTATAAGCCATGGCAGTTGGCTTATAGTGTCAAAAAGACAGTCTGTGTAAACTGTTTAAATTTGATTTTTCAAAATACACAGTTAATTGGTTTGAGCCATGTTGTATTATGGTTTTATTTAATTGAATGTTGTAATTTTGTTTGTTTGGATTTTGAATACAAAAGCCAAAAAGTGACAAAAAAATGAATGTTTATGAATTAGTGATACCTATAAACTCTATGTGCAGCATATCAGTTTCCTGCTCCAAATTGAAACTGTTTAAATGTTAAACTGTATTGTCCCTTTTTAAATAAATAAATTGTCCGGGGCAACAAATTAGTTCTTTGATTGAGATATGAGTAGGTCTAGCCCATCAGTTGTTAACAAGAACAGCAAGCCCCCTCCTTTCTGCTTACCACTCACCAAGCTGTCACTGCCACCCCGAACAGTGTGGAAGCCTTCAATAGATACACTGTCATCGGGAATGTCCTGTTTCATCTGTATTTCACTAAAGCACATCAGGCTACACTCCAGATACTCCATCAGACTCCAGAGTAACGCTATTAGTTCATCCATCTTGCTTGTTAGTGACCTAATGATCAAGACAAGAGTAAGAACACCAAGAAAAACTGTATACAGTTGTTCCCTCGTTTATCGTGGGTGTTACATTCTACATACATACATAACCCGCGATAGGTGAAATCCGCAAAGTTGTATATAACATTTGTATTCTATTGTATATATTATTCTATTTTATTCTATTGTATATAGTATTTTATTTTATTTTATTGCATTCCAGTGTTTTCTAATTTCTGCTACATAACTTTGCACTTTTGCTGTAACGAAACAAATTTCCCACCTGTGGGACTAATAAAGGTCATCTTATCTTATCTTATCTTTATTTTTTACAATTATTATAGATGTTTTTAAGGCCGTAAAACACCTCACTACACACTTCATAGTTTTCTCAGACAGGCATCGACATTTTCACACGTTTCTCTCTTGTTTAAACAATCTCAAAGTTCAAACCTTCATAGAAAAATAAGTCCAGTATTATAGAATGAAACCAAAGATCAAACCCTCTTTTCAGGTCAAGAGCATGGGAATAGAGCAGCTGCGAGAGAATGCAAAATTAATGAATCAATGGTGCGGAAGTAGAGAAAGCAAGAAGAATAAGTTGAATAAAGCTTGACTTATCTGATTGTTTGGTTTCGCTTAATGATGCCGACACTGTTGTGTTTGTTGTCTTCTGCTAGCGAAAATTTATGTAAATTTGACAATTTGGTCTACAGCCGATCAGGACACAGAACTCAATGTGCGGTTAAAAAAAAAAAAAAAAAAAAAAGCAAAACTGGACCCCCCAAAAATACGCGAAACAGCGAGGCCGCGGAAAGTGAACCGCGATATAGCAAGGGATCACTGTACATAATTTTAAACTCTACAGGCAACTTCTTAGCCCACTGAGCACTTGAATAGATATTGACCAAAGTGAACCCTATATATGTAGAGTGCTTTTTCTGTGACTGGCTGTTTACAACCATTCTATCCACGCATCCATCCATCAGAATTCTTCCCCTTATCGGAGGCTAGATCGCCATCCAGCACTCTAAGCAGAGAGCCCAGATCTCCCTCTCCCCAGCCACCTCCTCCCATTTATAAGGACAACACCAAAGCATTCCCAGGGCTTGTATTTGCAACCTCATTCAGTCACTACCCAAAGCTTGTGACCATAGTCGAGGGTGGGGACAGATCTGGCGGTAAATTGACAGCTTCGCTTTCACATTCAGTGCTCCCTTTTTCTACTTTGGGTAGAATCTCACACCGGACCTGTACTGGGTATTCCAGTCTTTTATAGCTGAGGACCTTATTCTGAGGTGCTAATTCTCAGTCCTGCTGCATCTAAACGCTTCAGTGCAAACTGGAGGTTACCACCTCATGGTACCAACAGATCCACTTTATCTAGAAAAAAGCAGGGATGAAATTCTGAGGACACCAGAATCTGTGACAAAGAGTCCAACATGCACCAAAAATGAGTACAACCTATTGGCAGCAATGCAGACCAAGCTCTCAGAACAGTTGTGCAGGCTTGCAGCAATGGGCCAGATACCGCATACTCTAGAAACTCCCCCAAACGATACTCTGAGAGACACACTCAAAAGCTTTTTCCAAGTGCTCAAAATATATGTAGTCTGGATGGTAAAACTCCCATGCACCCTCACATATCCTTAAGAGTCTAAAGAGATGGTTCAGCATTCCATGATCAGCACAAAAACCACAATGTTTCTCCAGAATCTGAGGCTCGACTAACAGACAAACCATCCTTTCCAGTACCCAGCTTTGTGATACCCCCATAATTAGAGCATAGGGTAGCATGAGCGAGCCATAACCCCCAGACTTTACTTGCTTCCTTTACAGAGGAACTTTCAGTGAAGGTCCCAGACACGAGTTATTATAAATTAAATCAAATTCAGTTTTTATATAGTGTCAAATCACAACAACAGCCACCTCAAGGTGATTTATGATGTAAGATAAGCATCCCACAGTAATATAAAGAAAGCCCCAACACTCAGATTAACCTTACAGCATTTTTAATAGACAAGGCCAGTTCACAGTATTAAACCGAGTTATACTGTGGCATCAACATAAGCACAGTTTTAAACAGATTTTTTTTATAACTTGGAAAATGAGTTTGCCAAATTAATTATCAACAGTTATTTTTTCTGTGTAGCAGTGGAATTACTGAAAACTGTTTCTGGAGTACTTTAATGTTCCAGAAATCTTAAAATGCAAAGGTTCTGAAGTCTCTCCACTCCTGTCCAGTTAGTCTGTTGTACAATATGATACATATTTTTATGAAAATAAATCATCATAATAAGGAGCACAAGTCATTCCTAAGAGAAGTAAAAATTGTTTAAAAATAGTCATCTGAGTAAACATAAGTTTCCAGATTTAAACAAATATAAAATTTGCTCTGTCCTATCACCTGAGGAAAGTCGGGTTGATTAGACTGAGCAGAATTCAGCTTTGAGAATAGAGTTACCTGTGAGAGAGTGAATCTATAACAACACTCACTAAGCAGAAACCCTTGCATGTATCATGGCTTCTTTGTGTGGGTAGCTGCTGAGTTCTACATGCATGGGTTGTTGAATTCACATGTGAAGACTTTAATTGTTGTTAAGAGCATGAGAGCATGTCATGAGAGCAAAAATACTGTCTGTGCTCTCATGACCGTGAGCCTGCCAGAGGGGAGGGAATTAAAAAAGAGTTTGTCCACTGGCATGTGATGTATCCATTTTATGTTTCCTGAAGTGAACAACAAGCTCATTTGTCTTGCTGGTACTGAGGAGCAAGTGGTTGTTCTAACACCAGGATGTGAATCCCTGGACCTCCTCTCTGTAGGTCGTCTCATTGTTGTCGGTTATCATCCCCACCACGGCTGTGTCATCTGAAAATTGTATATAAAAATTGTGTTATGAATAGGGGTGCAGTCTTGTGTGAAAAGTGAATATGAGAGTAGGCTGAGAACGAAGCCCTGGGGTGTGCCATGGTTGAGGACAGTGCTGTGATGAGTTCTCCAAGTCTCTCATGCTGTGGTCTGCTGGAAAGGCTATCAACTTGGCATAGTAAGAACAGCAGGACAGATAAAACTCCTGGAACAGGGAGTCAGTCTGCAGGCTCCTCTTTTGGAATAACGGGAAGCCAATAAAGAGAAGCTAATATGGGAGAATTAGGGCCTCTTTTTATTTAGTTCCTATTACTACTTTTGCTGCAGTGTTCTAGAACCACTGAAGGCTTTTCAGGGATATTTCAGAGCGACCTGATTATAATGAATTGCTGTAGTCCAGTGTTAGGAGTAATGTGAGAACTAGCTTTTAAGCATCATTTTGAGACAGGATATTTCAAATTTTACTGATATTGTCCAAATGAATGAAGACAGTTCTACATATTTGCTTATTGTGTGTGCTGAGGGAAATATCCTGGCCAAAAATTACTCCAAGATTCCTCCCAGTGTAAAAACCTCTCTCATTGGTTGCCTTTTTTCAGAGGCAAACGCAGTATCCAGCATCATGTGCAGTGAGAATATAACATGTTTACCATTTTCCCAAAAACAAATTCGGATCCACAAAAATTAAGTATATTCAAGTTAGGGAACAAGAAGGCAAGAATTAGAGCCAAGAAACCACTTTGTTTTAAATGCCTTTTTTAAGTATTAAGGAGGGAAAGAAGGCCTTTTGAAGGAAGCTGGGGCAGAGGTCACAGCTCATCAAGAAAGTTTGAGTTATGAGGTACCATAAGATAAGGTCTGCACTGACAATACCTCAGTCAATGTGTGCTAGTCCTGATGGTCTAAATCCAAATGGACTCAAGTCCTTCTGTCCCCCCCGGTGTGTCCACCTCCTGGTGAACAATGCGGACAACTACTCTACTATTATTTTGCTATGCTTTTGAAAAGGTCACTCCTCTTTAGATGTAGAAAATTGTTTCATCTAGTAAGATAAAAGATGAATAAGATCAGAAAAAATTTACTGGGTACTGGTTTTTCCTGATGACAGAATTAACACTTGCATTTTAAATTGCATACATGTTCATACATAGTTCATACATACCCTGTGCAACCTGGAATACAAAACATACTTTGATAACAGAGAGAAGATATTCAGTGCAGAAATTTTTCCCATATTAATTGCTTCAATGGTCTACAGGCCTAAACACTGTCATTATGTAAACAACGCCCTCCCTGTCTCTGCAGCTGGAGTAATGACTGGAGCAACAGTGTACAGTCTGACACTGAGTCTGTCTCTGTGATGTCATTGGCGGAGAATAGCCAACGTGCCACACAGGGTGCCCGGGGTCGTCTGAATGCCACCGGTGGCACCAGTGACTTAAGTGCTCATTCAAAGAAGTGCCGAGATGCACCCAACTCCAACAGACACTTGCCATAAACTCTAAGGTAATTGATTAATTAATGAATTAATTTTCAATCTGAACCATGAAGAATATGAACCCAATCCTTTAGGAGACATCTAGCCTGTATTTCTGAAATGGCAAAAAAACAGAAAATTGCTAAATCTATATGGTAAATACTTCAGAACATATGATGTCACTATTGTGTGTTATATAGTGTGCATCAAAGTCCAACACTACTGTCTCCTAAATATGACAATGGAAGCAATGGAAAAATAAATAAAAATAAAATGTTAATAGAAAGTGTATACAGCTCATTGAAATCGAAAATGAATACCTCTCAGAAAAAAATTCTTGTCTTTCAAGAAAAATGGTACTTACAATGAATTATTTTAAAAGATCATTTGAAATATTTGAATATTTCATCATTCAAATCTGTCTACAGCAAGTTCATACAAATATGACATAATCAAAACCTAAAGGCCAGTGTTTCTGTTGAGTGAAAGACTTGAGTGCTTTTAATTTGAAATGGATGCAGGAAAGATTTATTTATTTATTTTTGTATGATGTTACCTCAATGAAGTATCTTTAACAATGTGCAGCAGATCTAAGATATATAAAATTGAATTATCATATCACATGTTTGAGTTTTATAGATAAAACAAAAGAAATATAAAAAAAAACAAAAGTGCATGAGCTGCCACTTTTCTTCACCATAGCTATAGTTATCTTATCATTATTCTGACTCAACTATATTTTAGTTTTTTCTTTGAGATATTTTTTTGACTTTGTGAACTTGTACTCTAAGCAGTAGTTTGCAAATTATTGTAAAAATCCCATGTATTTACATTCATGAAAGAATTTTGCGATTGCAGACTTCGACGATACACCTACATCATCAAAAATGTTCTTGACTTGGCAAGATGTTGTGAAGGAATTTCCCTAAACTTCTTAATCATGGAAAAAAATCTACAGTCATCCACTTTAGTTGTCTTCCAGGCCTTCTGGTGATTCTGAGCTAGCCAGTGAATTCCTGCTTTTTAAGGAAGTGCCAGACTGTTGACTTGTTTATCTGACAAGTTTTTGCTATCTACACTGTTACAAAAAGAAAAAAAAAAGTGTTTGGTGCAAGTCGGAATGTCATTCTTGTACCACAGTACTTTGCATATCCAGAGAAGTTGGATCACACAGAGGGAACACTGAGGGAGGAACTCTGTAACCAGACTATATTAAGAATATTGTGGATGTACAAAGAAGTATTTTTTAACATGCAATTTTTAACATAACTTATATTTTTTATGTGTCTTTATAAAGGCTCTCTGCAATGTCTCACATCTTTTATCTCTAAAAGAATGGGGCCCATGTATATGAAATTTATAGTATTATTATTAAATATTTCAGTACTTTATAACAATTAGTGAAATACTTTTTCAAAACCCTTGAATTAAAGCTGAAGGTCTGCATTAAAATAACATCTTAACTGTTTCATTTAAAACCCACTGGGGTCATGTAAAGAAGCAAACTGACAAAAATTGTAAGCATTGCCCTTGTAAGCATTGAAGAAAAAATAAAAAAGGTCTATAAAATGTATCCAATTATTTAACCAAAAGAATGGCTTAAAAAAACTGGCTGAGAGAAAATAGAGGATTGTGTAATTTTTAAAAACATTTTTGTTTATTTTTGTTTTTCTTCTTTAGACACAGAAAAGGAGAGCAATAAAATGAAAGAAAGAATTTGAGTATCCAGTGAGGTTAGGAAGTGGCTACTCCCTCAGTACTTTAATGAAAACTAGAGTATTGGTTTGAAAGTGGTGCTAATCACCATACATGCAACAGATTCCATTTTTGCCACTGCAAAGTCATGCTGGTTCTCCTCTGACAACTGTCATAGCAGAACGCTTGACCTGTTGGGTCAAGCAAGACGAGCAGTGGTTACCTAGTTACAGTAGCGGTTTTTGATACGGGCGACACAGGCGGTTGCCCGGGGCGGCATCGTGGTGGGGGCGGCATCACGGGCATCGGCAAAAAATAAATAAATTTAAAAAAATTGCTTGTACTCATGCTGCCCCGACATCAGTCAGCGCATGTTGGAAATGGCATAGGCACCGATCGGTTTTCTATCGCCCATTTGCTGGGATTACTCCCAGCAAATGGGCGATAGAAAGGTGCCCTCCGTTTATGAGGTGTGCCAGCTGCTTGCAGCACAGGGAGGAGAGGGCAGGGCGGCGGGGGTTTCTCCGGCTGGCTGGAGCAGCATCTAATAACCAACTTGTGGTGTTTCGACAGAAGAACGGAGACGACTTGGTTTATAATGGAACGTGTATTCAGCAGTAGTTAGCCATTCAAAACATATCACAATACACTTCTCTTCTTCTATCCTTCTATCACTATTAGTCACAGAGCCCCCTACTGGTAACTGAGTACATGTTCATATTCAGTCCCCCTTGTAAAGCAACCCTTCACCATCTTAGAAGTGTATGTAAACATAACATCTCTCCTCATTCTCACAGAATTCTACTACCTCAGTATTACTTACTTAGCATGGTAACATTACTATTTGCACATAACATTATCAGTAGTAAACTTTGCAACCAGACAGCATTTCAATACTGCTTGCTGAACCTATTTCACCTATAACACTACTGGGTGTTTGAACTATACCTGTGATTTTAACATACCCATCTTGTTATGGTGCCTAAATCGTCCTTTATAATGAATACTTGTACAGTTAAGGTTACTGTAGTAACTTAACAACCTTAAGTCACAAAACTTCACAAATAAATCATAGTAAATCAATCATCTATTATACTTGGACCTCAGAACTAGCAGTATGGAACTTAACATTACCATCCAACAGCTCAAGCGTGTTATTTTCCCACTTTTTTTTTTTAAAACTCATTTCATTACATAATCCTTGGTCCAAGCTGGTAACTGTCTTGGTCTGTTAGGAACAGAAGGTCTTTTAGGAGTTTCTCTTATGTTGTTTTCAACCTCTTCACCAGCCTGCAACGGCTCAGCATTCTCTGCTCGGCAGAGTGAGAGACGGGCTGCATTCCATCGCTTTCCATCACTCAAGATGAAGGTGCTCAGTCCAGTCTGTTGCTGCACTGACAGTGGATCAGTGAACTGTCTCTCTCCCTTCCCCACTTGGAAAGGCTTACGTATCCGCACCCTGTCACCGACCACAAGCTGGGGAGGTTTTGCCCCCCTCTTAGCATCAGTGTAGCGTTTACTCCTACGTTGCTGGTGAAAGACTCTGGCCCTGCATTGGTCATACTGTCCTGTGTCTTTGGGAAATGGCAGGACATTTAGCTTTGTTCTCATTGGTCTCCCTCTGAGAAGCTGAAACGGAGCTGCTCCAGTTGTTGCATGAGCTGTAGCACAGTAATTCTGTAGCATCTCTGTTACGGCGGGCTTCCACGGCTTCTGGCCATTTGCTGAAGTAATCGACCAGTGTGATAGCAAACCTGCAGTCCTGCGACCCACGGTCAAAAGGTCCAACAATGTCAACGGCCACATGCTGAAAGGGACCATCTGGAAACTGAACCGGCTGTAGGGAAGCAGGAGCAGTTTTGGCCGTTTTGTCACACGATTGACAGACAGAGCATGATGACAGAATCGCATGGACTTGAGTATCCATGCATGGCCACCAGTAAAGCTCTCTGAGCCGCTGCTTTGTGCGAACTATGCCCTGGTGACCTTCGTGTGCGAGGCATATCACCTTTTCTCGCAGGGACCTTGGGACCACCAGACGTGTCCCCCGGAAAACCAACGGTGATTCCACAGCAAGTTCATGTCGCACCAGGAAATACGGCTGCATCTCAGGTGGGAGAGACCGTTTCACCTTAGGCCAGCCTGAGCGGATAACCTGTCGCAGCAGAGAAAGGTCAGGGCAGTCCTGACATTCAGCTTTAAAATCCGTCAACGGTGTCGCTGTCAAGAGAGGAGAAACTTCAGCTATCTCCAAGAGAAGGTCTTTTTCAGCATCAATGTCAGTGCTGGAGTATGTCAGGGAATCCGTGAGAGGCAGTCTGCGATGATATTCTGAACACCAGGACGGTACTGCACATCGTACTGAAAACACATCAACCTTGCAGACCATCGTGCGATTCTCATGCCCGCTCTGTTCATACCTTTGGTGCTGAGAAGGGTAGTAAGAGCTTGGTGGTCAGTACGAAGCGTGAATCTGCGGCCCCATACATATGTACGCCATCTTTCCACCGCCCAGACACAGGCTAACGCCTCCTTTTCTGTGGTGGAGTACTTTCTTTCAGCAGGAGACAGTGTTCGGGAGGCGAACGCCACAACCCGCTCCACTTGATCTGGATGTAACTGTGTCAACACAGCGCCTAGCCCGTAGTCTGATGCGTCTGTGGTGATAAAAGCAGGTAAGTCAGGGTCATAGACGGCAAGTGCGGAACTTTCCAGAAGGAGTTTTTTCAGGTTACTGAAGCTCTCATGTGCTGCCTCGTTCCACTGGATTTCAACTTTCATGTCTGTTTTCAGCAACTGTCGCAGTGGCTCCACCAGTGTAGCATAATCTGGAATAAATTTACTGAACCAGGATGACAAACCCAGGAACGAGCGCAATGCAGCCATATCCTTTGGAGCAGGAGCCTCAGCAATAGCAGTAAGGTGATGTTGGCTTGGATGTAGGCCTTCCTTTGAGATTACATGGCCCAGGAATGTAATGTGTGACTGGCAGAAGGAACTTTTCCCAGCATTAATCTGCAGGCCGACGTCTCTGAGACGTTGGAGAACAGCTTGCAGGCATGTATCATGCACCTCCTTTGATGTTCAGTAGACGATGATGTCATCCAAGTAGTTGCGAACACCAGGCAGATCTTTCAGGACTGTTTGCATCATTTTCTGGAAAGCCGAAGGTGCTGATGCTAGGCCAAATGGAACACGTGTGAACTGGAACAGTCCCTCATGAGTGATGAAAGCAGTCAGCTTGCGGCTCTCCGGATGCAAAGGTAATTGGTGGTATGCTGAGCTGAGGTCAATCTGGCTGTAGTGAGTGGCACCCGCCAACTCAGAAAACAGATCCTCCATATGAGGAAGAGGATGGCAGTCAGCAATGATGCTCTTATTGGGTTCACGAAGGTCAACACACAGTCTCAACTCCCTTCTGCGCTTCCGGGCCACGACCAGAGGACTCACCCACTCAGCTGCATCGATCCTTTCAATTATGCCAGCTTTGAGTAAGCGAGAGAGTTCCACTGATACCTCTGTACGTACACTTAATGGCAGGCGTCTCAGCTTTTGACGTACAGGCTGCACATTGTTGTTTACCTGTACTTTATGGATGAACCCTTTAACACATCCAAGTTGAGCTGGTGGAATAGGATCAACATTGTATACAGCAGACTTCCGGTTAGTAGAATCCGGCTCATCTGCAGTTTCATCCTGAATGCGGTCCACTTTGCCTCCGACGATGCAGACGTTCAGTGCTCTAATGAGGTCGAGGCCTAATAGCGGGGAACCAGCTTTGACAATGTAGAAGGAAGCAGGAACTTTTTCATTCTGTGCATGCAGTGCAACTGATGCAGGCAGACAACCCATCACAGCTAACTCATCTTTAGCATAAGTAACTAGTTTGACTTTAGGTCGCACCAGTGAACAGTCTGCAAAATACTGTCTGTAGATAGTTTCTGGCAGAATAGACACAGAAGCTCCAGTGTCTACTATCAGCTCTACCGTCTTAGAACCACCTTGTACAGTTTCAATGTCGACAGTGCAGGTAAGCTTATCTTGAATAGCTGCCATCATTTTAGCATCTTGCACGCACAGTACTGCCAATTCTGGAACCACTACTTCTCTCACTTCACTGACTGACGACTTGCATACCTTGGCAAAATGTCCCTTTTTCCCGCAGTTGTTGCATTTTGAAGAAGCAGCCGGGCAGTTTTTATCATTAGCTGTGAGAACCACACCTGAAGCATTTCTGCTGCTGCTGCTTTGAACCTCCCCGTTTGCGTTGGTCTGGAGTGCAGCCTTTAGCAGGGCGAGGTCCTCTCCTCTGGTGAGAGTGGGAATTTGCCGCGTCGACTGTCTGAACAGGCGCGGTCGGAAACGAGCCGGGTGTGGAGAGTAGAGTAGCGTTTTTGACTGCTGCTTCCACCTGGCCTGCAATAGTTAGAGCCTTATCCAGTGTGAGATCGTCCTCCAGTAACAGTTTGTCTTTCACAGCGCTGAGATGAGCATTGGAGATTAACTGATCTCTTATCATTTCACTTTCCATTTGTCCAAAGTTACAAGATGAAGCTAACACTCTCAGAGCCACCACATACTGAGAAACAGTCTCATCTGCTCGTTGAATACGCTGTCTGAATGTATGACCGCACGCCATGACATTCACTTTCGGCAAAAAGTGCTTCTCCAGTGCGCTCATGGCGTCAGCATATGTATCACCTTGCTCCGGTAACGTGTAGAATAACCGCTGTCCCTCCGGGCCATCTAGGATCCGCGTTTCCTAGAATCCGGCCATGCGTCTCCCGTGGCATTGATTACTAGCATGTAATTGTCGAATATTTTCCGCCATGTAGTAAATGGAATCGGCGGCTCACCCACATGTGGAAGAAAAGATGGTGGACTCGGAACTGATGCACTCATCCTCGTCGCCAATTTGTGGTGTTTCGACAGAAGAACGGAGACGACTTGGTTTATAATGGAACGTGTATTCAGCAGTAGTTAGCCATTCAAAACATATCACAATACACTTCTCTTCTTCTATCCTTCTATCACTATTAGTCACAGAGCCCCCTACTGGTAACTGAGTACATGTTCATATTCAGTCCCCCTTGTAAAGCAACCCTTCACCATCTTAGAAGTGTATGTAAACATAACACAACTCGCAAAATAAAACAAAATAAAAACAAACCAACAAACACGAAAACACCAGACATTATGATACAGACTTATAATTTGCACCGATGTTTTTTTGAAATTCTATATGCGAAAAGTGAGCGCGAGCGCCTGCTTGGTGCTGAAGTCAAAGTAAATTTTATTCTCATATTCGCTATATACAGTACATTATATAGAGAGACTAGACGACGAGGCTCCAGTTACAGCAGTGCAAATAAACAAACAATAAATATCGGAAGAGTAAGAAAATAAATATCCACTTTAGGACTAGGGGTAAAGAGATCAATAACAATTTAAGATTTATAATTTACAGTTTGATGATTTAAAATCTCACACACAACCTGTTGAAAGTGGAGGGGGCCCTGCTGCTTCCAAATAGAGCACATTTCATTCATAATGTTGTAAATCCAAGCCCATTATGTATTCATGATTTGAATCCTGGGTTGTGTGAAATCCCAGCAATACACCCTAGACAAAGTGAATCTGTGAACTAAGGTGTAGGTTTGTTAGGTTATGTTGTGGTGATCTTCAGGTTGGGGGATTTGTGTTCATACTGGAGTGCAAAATTAAAACCAATGGAAGATGGACAAGAAAAGTTCTAAGCCATCAGGTTCTCAGTTTAGAAAATAGAGAAAATAAGTGGAGGAGAAATGAGCAAAAGATACAGGCAAGCAGATGTGTCATTGGATCATGGCAGGTCATGTATACTGAAACAATCAGAATCAGAATACTTTATTAATCCCTAAGGAAATTATGTAGGTTACAGTTGCTCCAAAAAGAAATGGTAAAAATAGTAACAGTAACAGACTAAACTCCAAACAATACATTATGTTACAGATTTTAATATTAATTAGTCATTGTCAATTGTTGATTTGTCCTCTTCTCGTTGTATGACGAATTATGATGGCTGTTTGGTAGCCGTTTGCATACTATGCATACTCTCTCTCTCTCTTTATGTGTGTGTGTGTTGTCGTGGAAATTTATTAACAAAGCCTGCAGACACGATGAGCAGTTAAAACCCAACACTTTATTTCCCATGCATGAGGAGAGACGTCAGTCAGGCGGCACTGAGAGTTGTCTCTGACAATGAACAGTTCAGGTTCCTTTTAAAACACAGTCATAGAACAAAAGGCTTTTACAGTTGCAGTTCACACCTTGGTTCTAAACAGAAAACCCTCTATCACCTTTGAGACTCTCCCCCACTGTGGGGCCAAGCCTTCCTGAGCTTCCATCTCCTGGGAGACATTCACCAGGTTCTCACCGTCTGTTTCCCAGCGTGAATGAGGTGTGAACAAGACATACTAAACAAGTAACATCAAATCATTTCATCAAGACAACACATTGAAGAGAAATCCTACTACAATTCCCACCCTCTTGATTGCATCCCAATCACTAATACCAAGGATTTCTCTTCCTAACATTCTGTTAATTACATCAGCAATATTGCACACTCAAAAAGGTTTCACAATATGCATCATTCTTACAGTGTCAGGAAAAATAACTTCACTCATCACAATCATCCTCGCTCTCGCTATCATCAATGTAATCTTCAGCTTTCAACAGGGTAAGCTGCAATTTGGGAGACTCGCTTTCTCTTGTCAGTGCCACTGTGATTAATCTACTCAATAGGGTACGGAGGCATGGGATCAGACAGCAACCACATCATGTGAGAATGGCAATAAAAGTGGCTATGGACATTAGCAACGACATCACTATGGCCTTATACTTCCCAAACTGTCTGTTGAACCACCCGTCTAAGGGGTTATTAATGCCGGAGTCCTCTGTCATTTGGGATGACAGTGTTTGCAAACCTTCCAAGGCTCTGGCACTGGTTACAGTGCCGCCTGGAGCTGTGTTTTTTGGAATGAAAGTGCAGCACAGAGGACCCACCATAGTGCAGACCCCCCCTTTTCAGCCAAGAGTATGTCCAGAGCCATTCGATTCTGCCAGGCCATCAAGGATGCGGCAGCCAGCTGTTCAGATAGGTCCACCACTGCATCCCGTGTCAGATTGGCCAGTCGCTGGACGTTGTAATGGACATAGTTTATTCTGTCCATATTCTTATTCGGAGTTACCCATAAGAAGATAGACTCGAACCCCCCTGCAACCTGGTTAGCCAATTTAAACTCATCAGGGACACTTCTGGGGACACCTATAGCGTCTATATAAGTTGTGGAGTTTTTAGTCAAATCAAAATCTTGCGTTGTGGTCCTACGGGCCCTTCCCACATGGGTCTCTGCAGAGGTGTGGGACCCTGCTAACACTATAGGGAGAGCCAACCTCACAATGGTCCAGGTTCCTGACCAGCTGCTGGGCAGAGTGTCTCTTAACACCTTGTCAACGCACCACCAGAACAGATCGGCTCAAGCCACGTTAATGCTGCTCATATTTTCCCATTTTGTGACATTTATTATTTTAGCACACGATGAATCATCAGGAGCTCCTACGGGGGTGGCATTTACTCTGGTTAGGCATGGGGAGAACACGGGGGGGAGTGGTAGCATGCAATCAAATCCTGGTCTGTTCTCCCAGAACAATAAAGGGACAGGCACAGTGAACAGTGTGGGGCGGGCTGCAGAGCAGGCCACACAGTCCGTCATGTTGTTTACACTGGCCGTGTATGTTATCCAGTCAAGCCAAGTATTTGGTGGTCTGAATGTTTGCTTGGCTATGGTGGCGGTGACCTCCGTTGCATTAGCACGGGTCACACTGTGGTTTGGGCTTAATGCACGATGTAGTCTTACCTTTATTATGCCCATTGTGTCTGCGCCGGCCTGATCCACTCCTATGATTAAATAATAGGAGTCTTCTTTGGAGTCGTGGCATTGTCCCGGGAAGTTTGGTCTCCTGGAAAATGGGTTCCAGAGGGCAATCATCAGCCCACTGAAGAGCATCAGGGCTACCCCAGTGATGAGCTGCTTCCTGGCTTGTTGCATCGTTGCAGGTAGAGGGTAGACTGCCTACTACCTGAATGAGGTGCGGGGATTATTCTGCCCCGCTTGTCTCGTCCGGTTGTTCCTCCGTTCCGGGTGATTCTCCTCCAAACAGCTTACAGTGGCTGGCGTGGATCCAAGTAACTCGTTCTCCAACCTTCACCACTGTTTGTGTGGTCAGTAGGACTTGGAATGGGCCCAGCTACCGCTTCGCCTTCCAGTGTCTCCTCCTGAAATCCTTCACTAACACCCAGTTCCCTGGTTTGAACGGGTGCAGGGGTCCTTCTGCTGGCCTGGGCAGGGTTGCTTTCACTGCTCTGTGTACCTGCGAGAGAGTCCTGGAGAGATTTTGACAGTACACAATCATTTCGCTGTTGCGCAACTCTGTGGACATGCCTGTCCATTTCGGGGGTTCTGCCCCCACTCTGGCAGGTCGTCCATATAACACCTCATAAGGGCTGAGGTGTACTAGGGGTTTGGTCCGTGTGCGCACATACATCAGCACGAGGGGAAGTGCTTTTGGCCACGTGAGGCCAGTTTCTTCACAGCACTTCACCAGCTTGGACTTTAAGGAGCCATTCATTCTCTCCACCGCACCTCCAGATTGTGGGTGATATGCACAGTGTGTTTGCAATTTGAAACCTAGTTGCTCGCTGATTTCCTTCAATGCCTGGTTCACAAAGTGAGTGCCATTATCACTTGTGATTTTCCCCGGGATATCCCACTTGGGAATGATTTCTGACAGGAGGGCTTTTGCCACTGCACTGCTGTCTGCACTTTTAGTGGGGAATGCTTCTACCCACTTAGAGAACATGTCCACTACTACCAGACAATACTTCTTTCCCTCGGCTGGTGTCAATTCAATGAAATCCATCATTAGATGGTCAAAAGGCATATCTGGGGGGGGGGGTGTTGCAGTGTTTACCTGTGAGACCCACATTGTCAGTCTCACAAATGAGACACCTTTTGCAATACCTCTCAGCTGCTGTGGAAAATCCTTTGGTGAACCATAGCGATGTTACTGCTTGTAGCATCCCCCCTTTAGACACATGGTCTAACCCATGTGCCCATTTTAGAAACCATGGGAAGAAGTGTTTAGGCAGACATGGGTGGCCATCAGGGGAGCGCCAGACAGATTCGACCAGTGTGCAGCCATGTTTGCGCCAGATTTCTCTGGCTGGGAGGCAAATGACTGTACAGCAGGAAGATCAGCGAGGCTAGGTGTGGGCAGCGGTGCCAAGACAAGTTGGAAGGGTAGGCCTGCTTTGGCGGCTGCATCGGTGGCAGCATTTCCTCGGGAGACAGAATCAGTTTTACCTGTGTGTGCTGCACACTTCAGTACAGCAATGTGAGCAGGTAGGAGGATGGTGTCCAGCAGTGCTGCTACCTGGTTAGCATTCAGGATGGGCTTCCCATCAGATTTCAGGAACTTTCTGTGTCTCCACAAGGCGCCAAAATCATGTACCACACCAAACGCGTAGCGAGAGTCAGTGTAGATGGTGGCCGACTCACCCTCCGCAAGTTTACAGGCTTCTGTGAGCGCCACAAGTTCCGCAGTCTGTGCTGAGAAGTGTCTGGGCAATGAGCCTGAAACAAGAGTAGCATGATCAGAACACACAGCAAAACCCACCCGGTTAGTTCCACATGAATCGCGTGAGGAGGAGCCATCTACATATAACACAATGTCAGAGTTCTCGATGGGAACATCTAACAGGTCAATCTGAGGTGTACAAGTTTCACCCAATACAGCAGTGCAGCTGTGTGGCTCACCATCCTCTCGCGTGGGGAGAAGAGTGGCTGGGTTAGGTGTTGTGCATCGTTTCATTGTGATGGTGGGCATGTCAAGCAGTATGGAAGAGTACTTGAGCCAGCGAGCTGCAGAAAGGTGTGAAGTTTTCTGCTCCAGCAAAATAACAGAAACTGCATGGGGTACCTGCACTGTCAGAGGAGAGTGCCCTACGATGTCACGTGAGGCAAGAATGGCCTTTTCACACGCAGCTACTGCTCGCAGGCATCCAGGCAGGCCCGCAGCCACTGGGTCAAGCTTGGAAGAGTAATAACCCACCGGGCGAAGTGAATCACCATGGTGCTGTATGGCTCTATGGCTTCCTGTTTCAGAGGATATTGTCTTTGGCATGGTCTAAAAGAGGACTTTGGAGTGATTACCACCTGCTCACAATCTTTAATTAGCCTACATCATACATATAGGAGGCCCACAAGCCATCAGGCACCTCTGTCAGCAGGGGGTGTGAGGAGTTTAGAGGAGGTGTCGTTTGAAGCAGACAGTGTGAGACAGCTATGTCCACTAGCTCAACTGAGCGGACACAATGGACTGTATACAGGGAGTGCAGAATTATTAGGCAAGTTGTATTTTTGAGGAATAATTTTATTATTGAACAACAACCATGTTCTCAATGAACCCACAAAACTCATTAATATCAAAGCTGAATGTTTTTGGAAGTAGTTTTTAGTTTGTTTTTAGTTTTAGCTATTTTAGGGGGATATCTGTGTGTGCAGGTGACTATTACTGTGCATAATTATTAGGTAACTTAACAAAAAACAAATATATACCCATTTCAATGATTTATTTTTACCTATGAAACAAATATAACATCTCCACATTCACAAATATACATTTCTGTCATTAAAAAACAAAACAAAAACAAATCAGCGACCAATATAGCCACCTTTCTTTGCAAGGACACTCAAAAGCCTGCCATCCATGGATTCTGTCAGTGTTTTGATCTGTTCACCATCAACATTGCGTGCAGCAGTAACCACATCCTCCCAGACACTGTTCAGAGAGGTGTACTGTTTTCCCTCCTTGTAAATCTCACATTTGATGATGGACCACAGGTTCTCAATGGGGTTCAGATCAGGTGAACAAGGAGGCCATGTCATTAGTTTTTCTTCTTTTATACCCTTTCTTGCCAGCCACGCTGTGGAGTACTTGGACGCGTGTGATGGAGCATTGTCCTGCATGAAAATCATGTTTTTCTTGAAGGATGCAGACCTCTTCCTGTACCACTGCTTGAAGAAGGTGTCTTCCAGAAACTGGCAGTAGGACTGGGAGTTGAGCTTGACTCCATCCTCAACCCGAAAAGGCCCCACAAGCTCATCTTTGATGATACCAGCCCAAACCAGTACTCCACCTCCACCTTGCTGGCGTCTGAGTCGGACTGGAGCTCTCTGCCCTTTACCAATCCAGCCACGGGCCCATCCATCTGGCCCATCAAGACTCACTCTCATTTCATCAGTCCATAAAACCTTAGAAAAATCAGTCTTGAGATATTTCTTGGCCCAGTCTTGACGTTTCAGCTTGTGTGTCTTGTTCAGTGGTGGTCGTCTTTCAGCCTTTCTTACCTTGGCCATGTCTCTGAGTATTGCACACCTTGTGCTTTTGGGCACTCCAGTGATGTTGCAGCTCTGAAATATGGCCAAACTGGTGGCAAGTGGCATCTTGGCAACTGCACGCTTGACTTTTCTCAGTTCATGGGCAGTTATTTTGCGCCTTGGTTTTTCCACACGCTTCTTGCGACCCTGTTGACTATTTTGAATGAAACGCTTGATTGTTCGATGATCACGCTTCAGAAGCTTTGCAATTTTGAGACTGCTGCATCCCTCTGCAAGATATCTCACTATTTTTGACTTTTCTGAGCCTGTCAAGTCCTTCTTTTGACCCATTTTGCGAAAGGAAAGGACGTTGTCTAATAATTATGCACACCTGATATAGGGTGTTGATGTCATTAGACCACACCCCTTCTCATTACAGAGATGCACATCACCTAATATGCTTAATTGGTAGTAGGCTTTCGAGCCTATACAGCTTGGAGTAAGACAACATGCATGCAGAGGATGGTGTGGACAAAATACTCATTTGCCTAATAATTCTGCACTCCCTGTACGTCACAGTTTTCTTGTAGGCTTTTATTTCCTGAGAAAACAACACTGTTTTCTTGTGATCTGTAGTCTCCCAATCACAGGCGCGGTAGCACCGGTGCATAAATTCTCCCATGTCTTCCCACTGGTAGCTGTAAGCTTTTGCCAGGGAAACATGTGGGACGGATGCATCCATAGCAAACATGTTTCTTTGCTCATCAGTGAGAGAAATTGCAAGTGCAGCAAATGTGGAGCTCCAAAACATACATGTCACAGTTAGCAAATTATTCTCGGTTCTGTACCATTCTTCCTCATAACTGTCATCAGAACCATGCAGAGAAAAGAGAGACATGCAACTCAACTCTCCGGAAGCCATAAAATAGACGTCTGGAGGCATGCAGTTGCGAGTCCCTTGTATGAATTCTGTAACAAGCAGCCCCTCCTCCAGCTTCCACCCGTAAGCGAAAGCCGGGGTCATGGGGCTATATTTCACCATCATATAATCATAGTCAGATTGCATGATTTTAATGCCATTATAGCAGGAAATTAAACTTATTTTCAGCTTGCACATCAAATCTCTGGCAAGCAACTTGACCGGGCACAGGTCTGACCACAGAAACCCGTGTGTGAATTTTCTACCCTGTCCGTCTACACAACACAGGGGTATGGTGAAAGTTTCTCCCTGTATGGTTCCTGATGTGGACACAGAATGAGTGAACCTCTCACCCAGCACGGGCTGGGGTGAGAGAGAATCTGAGCGTAATATAGAGTTGGTGGCCCCGGAATCTACAAGAAATTCTACTTCCTGATTACAAACTAACATTTTATACAAGGGTAGTGATTTATAAGGCGCGCTATTTAAATGTACATATGTACCAGCTGGTGACACAGAAACCGTTCTACATGCTCAAAAGTGTGATGTATTAAAGTGTGTGTGTCTGTGTGCAAAACACTTTCTACATCAGTGTGTGTGTGTGTATGTGTGTGTGATTTTCACTTCCCTGTTCTGATGAGGTGGGCAAACCACAGCCTGAAGCGTTCTCTGGCGTCCTTTCCCTCCGGTCTCAGTCCGCCTGCACCCACCACTGGCCCTGGTCACTTGGTCGTTTTAGTGTTGATGATGTTCGCGTCTTGGATAGCCTCGGTTAGGGCAATTCCGCTTCCAGTGTCCAAGCTTACCACAGGATAAGCAGGCATCTAGGTCTCCTCACCACTGCTGTCGTTGTCGATCGCGTCGTCAATCACGTCGTCAATCACGTCGTCGATCACGTCGTCGATCACGTCTTCCCCCCCGGCCTCGGCCGCGCCAGCTGCCTTTACAGTGGAAGCCACCCCGCGGGTTCGCTGAGGCCTTTTTACAGAGTTAAGGCTGCGTTGTGGAGGTCGCCGCTCTGTTTTTCCTCTTTCTTGCTTTTTACTTTCGTCAAGGTGGTTCTGAGCGTGGCGGGCATGGCGTCGTAGTTCCGTTAGCCGAGGTTCATTTTCCCTCCCCACTTGCGAACACCTTACTTCAGCTGCCACATCTGATCTTAGTCCCCGTAAAATATGGCCGCAGAGATGGTGCTCACATGTGGAGGCAGTGACGCCTGTCATGTCATCCTTCGGTATTCCACCATTAGCTTCAAACACATTTATCATACGAAGTATGAAATAATCCACAGATTCGCCCTGTCTTTGCTTGTAAGCCTGACAATATCCATGGTTTTCTTCATGCTCGTAGGTCAGGTGTCTTACCCCCAGCATAGGGTCAGGCAAGGAATCCAGATCGGCATCGGCTTTCAGGCCCTGCAAAACAGCTTGTACTAGGGCACAAGGAGAAGCACAAACAGTGTGTGAACAGGGAAATTATGTTTTGTTCTCCATGTTATACGGAGGCGGAAGAGGCGCTGAGGCAGATTCTGCATCAGCCTCCCTTCCATGCACTTCTCTAGGCAACTCTTTCAGAGCTGCTTTCTTTTCCCTCCTTTCTGCTTCCATCATCCACTTTTTCAAACATTCCTTCTCATCGCTTACCCTACGCAAATCTACAGTGTTAACTTTCCCTTATTTCAATAATTTCGCTTCCTCCTCCCGCAACTGTTTCTCTACTTTCTTTAACTGGTTAACACTCAGCGATCCCTTCCCGGGAAACCCGTTTACTTTTTGCCACTTAACAACATATTTCATACACCCAATTCCCCATTTATTAACCATACAGTCAAATATTGAGTTTTGTCCCTGGCTGCCCGGTGGAACGTCTGCCGCTCTACTGGATCTAGATCCCATTTTACTACACGAGGCGTCCCCCGTGAGGTCCTTGCCTTCTACGGACCAAGGAACGAACACCGCCACTCCGTGCACTATAGTACGCAGTGTACCCGAACCGCTGTCCCTGTGACGTACTTGGACCAAACACAGGTCTGGGCTGGCTTCTCCCCAACAGCGCGCTCGAGCCAATGTCCTTGTGATGGACATCTCTTTTGGCTCTCAGCGAAGGCGGTCGCACTTTTCTCCTCTCCTGCCCTTATCTTCCCTGCTTAGCTTCTTATGTCCTTGTCTTGTCTTGTGTTTTTACTTACTTTTCCCTGGAACACTCTCTCACAGTGTGTTCTCTAAAACCTAAAAGAGGAATTATGGATTTGATCAACTGGTCTCTGAATGCAATTGACACCCCTTCTCAACGAGAAGTCTGGGCTCGGGTGAGCCTGACTGCTGAAGATATCTACCTATTCGGAACCATGATAACAGGGTTCTTGCTGATCGGAGCTGGCTTGGCCCTGGCTTATCGAAGAATTAAGGAAGCGGAACCGGCTGTTCAAACCCCCACAAGGCTGCCCGCTGGGATTGAAATGATGGGACGAGGCGTGTGTTTCTCAAAATGGGCTCATTGAGTGCAGCACGGATAAGATCTTGGAGAGGCTACGGCTGCTGTGAATACTCAGAACAAGACCTCTGAGTGAAAAACTGAATTACATCTGGAGGGGCTAGCTCGAATAACACCTTTGAGCGCAAATTGTATCACATCTTGGGAAGTGCACTGCGGTCGTGAGTTCTCAGAACCTGCTCTTTGAGCACAAGAATGACAACATCACGGAACGTAAGTTTGGATAACATCATAGAAAGCTCACGGCTCTCCAACGGGAGATTGAGAGACCAGTGTTGGACTCTTAGAACAGCTTTGAAATTCATATGAGTTGTTCGCACTAAAGTAAAAACCACCATCACTTCATGCGAGACCCCTTAGGCACCAGCTGCGGTCTCAAGGCTGGAGCTGAACAAAACACCCTGATAACGACTGTGTTTAGACTGTTCCCCCCATTCCATGCAAGGCCACCTGGGTTGGCTGGAAGACTGTTTACTTAGCCTGGCGGGGCGAAGGACACTGTCTCAGCTGTACTCTGGACACACACACACACACATACACTGATATGCACACACTGATCCCCCCCTCCCTTTCCAAACGGCTTCGATGCTTGTGCCCTACCGGGGAAGATGGCAGTCGACTGGACCAGCGCAGACATGCTGCAGGACCGGATGCGCTGTCTACACCGGCTCTCTCTTACCCTTTACCCGCCCCTGTTGCTTGTCTTGTGTTTCTATGGTGTATTGATAGTCATGTGCTTTTTGTGCTGAGGTGTTTTTTCTGTTATCAAACTGTTCTCCCACTAGTTTTTTTCTCCTCCTCTTACCTCATGTTATGTATTTTCGTTGTTTTTTTCCTATCAGCCTACCTTTCTGACATGTCTCCCCAATGTGATGTTTGTGTAAAGTTGGTCAGAAGGTTCCTTTGTAAGTGCGCATGCGCCATTAGCGTGCTGCCTGCTGTAGCCCTAATTTCCTTCGGGATTAATAAAGTATTCTGATTCTGATTCTGATGGACCGTACCCAACACAAGCCTGGGGCCTCAAACCGCCAGGATTTTTCTCCAGGAGACTCGAACTCCTCTGGCGCCAGAGGGAGTGTTTGCCCAGGGCGCCAAACAGGCTAGTACCGCCGCTGGCGATAAACAAACAAGAGAGAAAAGCCAATCAGCTGATCATTGATCAGTTTCATGATTGAAGTAGCAACAGGAGAGGGAGGGGGAGAGAATGAGAGAAGAAGAGGCAGCTGTACAGCATAAAGACAGAATAACTCCAGCTTTGTGTCTTTTTCCATTCTAGCTGAAGTACGGGACAAACTGCGTTCCTTCTCAGCTCAATACAAAACGTGTAATATTTTCTCTGAATGAGGGACGATTCCATTTTTTATGGGACGGTTGCAACTCTACTAACTAACCTTATGAATAAAATAAAGTTCGCTATCAGCAACATGATAGCACCCACCCAGCTGTATAGAAACTCCATCATTCTAGCTAGTACGCAGTACGAGTTATTGTAACTGAGTGTAAAAAGTCAGCACTACGAAAATAAACTATACCTAAACTTGGTTTATATCTGACCCAGATAGACTGCAGGTCATAACTTCTTTCCTGAAGTTCAGTTCACCTGACACTCGGACCAGCAGCCGCCTTGGGTCTCTGCTCTTGCCTCCCCTTTCCCTCATCCACCTGCTGGCCTCTGTGGAAGCTCCGCCATTGCCACCACCAAACAACTTAGTTATTTTTACACATCTGCCAGCACCTGACCAATCCACCACCTTTCATTTCATACTGTTACTAAAAAAATAAATAAATAAATAATCGGCCCATAAAAACAAAAAATCACCATCGTCCAGCTATGGTCTTGCCATCAGTTAAGCTGGCACGCGCACCCAGGATTGCCGACCCCTGGATTAAATGCACTCTCTCATTTCATCTGTAGTTGTTCTGTCAGATACAATTACGCCTTGCAGAAATATTAGACTCACAGACATATCATGTAGGGGAATGAGACCTGTGTCATAGTCTTCATGACTATGAAGTTCATAGTGCTTCATAGTCATGTTCATTGGTTTAAGACGCATGTGTCTTTGACAAAAGTATTTGATGTTTTGGAAATGAGATGGGGCTGGACTAGTATGGGCTCAAAATGTGGTCATAAATATTTTGTACCTGTAAATCAGTTTTGTACTTGTAAATCAGGATTTGTATGTCTAAAAAGAATTTGTGTGTGCGTAAAAAAGATTTGTATGTGTAAAAAAGATTTGTGTGTGCGTAAAAAAGATTTGACAGCCAAACCCATCTGTTCTCTGATTGGATTGTTACATTTGTGATTGACATGACATTGACCAATCAGATGAAAGGAAGAAATATAGGGTCAAAATTCGTACTTGTAACTTGCAGGGTTTTTTTTTGGCTAAGTCCACACACAAATCTTTTTTACACACACACAAATCTTTTTTACACATACAAATCTTTTTTACACACACATAAATTCTTTTTACACATACAAATCTTTTTTACACGCACACAAATTCTTTTTACACATACAAATCCTGATTTACAAGTACAAAACTGATTTACAAGTACAAAATATTTATGACCACAGTTTGAGCCCATAGACTAGCAGTCTTCTTATGATCATTTATTAAAAAAAACTTCTTTTGTGTGTGTGTTATAGGTAAATAAATCAAAGTGCTTAATTAACTGAATTTGCAGCTTAAAGTATAAAAGTGCTTTTAGTCGGCAACACTAGAAAATCATTATGTCATGTTAATTCATTTAACACCCAGTAATAATGTGATTAGTTATTGTGTGTTAAGTTATACTGATGTTGAATTGAAATGCTACTGACCCAGTTGTATAATTATTGTTCACATGTGTTGTTTTTTTTTTAGGTTTGTACCAGTGATGGCAACCCTGATCCAGCTGACTTCAGAGTCGCAGAACTCTCTTGCAACCCCTGGCTCTCCTCCATCCGAGATTTCAGCCCCCATATCCAGCCTAGCTATCTCTGTTCCCTCTGTGACTTTAAGTCCCTCTGGTGAGGAAGAGCGCCCTTTGCTGCATCAGCTGCACAAGTCCTCAAGCCGGGATGTACAAAAGAGAACCTCTTCACACTACAATCATGGCCATGTGGCAGATAGCTTGCCATCTAGTCCACTGTTCGCTATGGAGAATACTGACTACCAAACCATACAGGACACCAGAGCTGCCAGCTATATGTTTTCAATAGCACCTGTGAAATTAATTAACACAAACAACAATGTAACTGACTGCAGCAACAATAGTGTCACTGACCATGTGGTTGATTATTTGAGGTTAAATGGTGACAGCATACTAGTAAGTGATACAGAGGAGCCTCGGGGGGAACACATACCCTTCCTAAGTGCAGATAGGAATACAGTCCTTTTACTCAGGGCTGTAGATAGCGGCAGGACTAACCCAGCATCACCAAATGATGACCTACCAGTGAAGTCATCTAGCCTCATCAACCAACAAGATTTAATTGCTGCGTAAAGTAAAAAAAAAAAAGAAAGAAAAGAAATTGCTAAGATTACTTCACATGGAGGAAGAATATAAACAACCTTTAAACCTTTATTTTCGATAAATTCTCATAATTTATTTGCTGTGTAAAGACTTTTAAAGACAAATGAAGAATGAAACTTTTATTTTAGAGATGTAGTAAATAAAGTTTTATAAAAAAAAACAGTACAAATGTGGTCATGTCTTGTAGGTAAAGTGCCATACGCTAGTATGCAGCAGTTCATAGTATAGTTAAAAGAATATTTCAGTGCAGACAAATATCAATGGTGCCTTTCTGTTTAGTATGCTTAAGGGGCCGTAATATTGCATACTGGGCCATGTATCACCCTCTTATTCTTCAAGTTAATAATCAGATGCTCTGTGTTCTCTGCCTTTAACATCTTGCACTTTAGGGCACCCACTGACATATTTGAAATCAAATGTTATGGGTTCAAAGTGCATGCTATGTTCTTAAGTACTGTCATGAAAAAATGAGCAGACAATTGACTTGAATTGATGGTTTTCTTACCTGATGTCCTACTTTTATCACAGTCTTATGGTATATATTATTAGTAAGCTTATAACCTGGATTCCATCAAAATGTCAGAGATCTTAATAATTTTACTCATCACTGGACTACACTGTGGATGACCTGCCAGAAATGAATATTGTAGCTGTGAGATAAATATACATTCATTAAAGTTTGCCTCAACAAAGTGCATAAGATACACACAAAGAGTTGTTTTTGTTTTGTTTTCTTTTACATTTATATTGAGCTAGATATTTACATTCAACCATTTCTATGTTTAAGAAGTATTCACTGAATTGTATGGCATTGTTATAACAATTAAACAATGTTCATGCTTAAAGAGTAGCGGCCTAATAATCCTAAGGTTTCTGGTATGGGTTAAGCTGGATGCTGGTTTTCACATGCCCCATAATCCTCCTTAGAAGTTTTATTTATTCCTATGCTGACAGATGTTCTGCCTAAGTATAAACTGTCTCAGTTAAGGTGGTACAGTCAACGACTACTAGTGTGAAGACCAGCAATTCTTTAAAATAGTATCTTTAAATCAACAATATCTACAAAGTTTTTAGTAAATTAGCTACAAGATCTATGTCTGATTTGTTCTTGTGTGAATCCAACCAGTGCCTTGTATTGCACTGTGGATCTTAGAGAAGTGCTGAATGTATAAATTGTGGTAATTTCCTTTAATTTAAACCATATTTCTGAAAAAAAAAATTGAAATTGAAATCCCCCCCCCCCAAATTAACTTGTTATCCTCTTGCTGTAAGAGTCAAGTTCAGGTTTTTCCTTTTAATTTAAATGACCTGTCTTGATATACAATTACAATTAATTACAACAGATTTGATATAAACAATGCAAGATATACAGTCATTTCATCTGCACACATTAGTACATAGAGAAAAAAATATCTTGCACATTTTGTCACTTGAATGGTTAGCATAACACAGAGAACATTGTTTTGAAATGGGAGTGTCTTTAATTTATGTAAATATATCAGGAAAATCTCCTGCATTGTTGTTTCTCACTGAATATCACATTATGTGTTTTGTGTGTTAGTGTCAAAGCATTTGGGATTGAAAAAGAACTTTCAGTTGTTCTGTCTCACTATTGATTGATACAATGAAAGTCTTGTGCAGCTGTAATAATAAATAAAACACACATTTCACATTTGAGCATACATGTGAACATGATTTATATGTCAAAGCTATGGCTTTTTTATCAGTTTGGGGTTTTTTTGGTAAGGACTGATCATTTTAAAGAACTGAAGATGAATTCTCAGTTATAAGCTATTTGTAATTAGACCTTCTGGACCGCTCATGGCAGAACAAAGTCCCAACAATGATAGGAATTAGGACAAGACTCCTGGTGTCTAGATGCTGGCAGTGGTGGAATTGAGGATGAAGGCTTGGATGTGGGTTCTGAATGGAAGGAAATGTGGAGGAGTCGGGTTGCACATATGAGAGTCTGAAAGACAGAATGACAAAACAGCAGTGAGATTTAAAGCACACATAAGAGAGGCTGATTGTCTTGCAGCAGGCAGGCAAGAAAATTATCCAGCTTAGAGTGATGATGTCAGTATTGTCAGAGTTGTTTGACACTGTAGGAAAGTGGATGTGATGTAAAGAATGGACTTGCAGTCAAAAACCCAGGAAAGCAGGCAGATTAGTGAATAATTTCTTATAGTAATGCTATCAGTAACTATAGTGTTTAGACTACACAACTTCAAATTAAGTCCTGGCTGCATATTACACTGAAAATAAATAATAACACAAATTTGTACTCCCTTTACATACATGTTATTCTATGTGCTGAGCAATGCCATTTTGTTTTAATTCTGTATTTTACTTGTATCTTTGATACCCATTAAACATGTAATTTTTTTTCATGTAATGTCTTCTTTCATGAAAGCAAATAAAAGTAATTTTTGAGCACAAAATTTTGATTTGTGTTCATGACTTATTGAGTGCATAAGGTAAAGCTGCAGATCTTGCCAAGCTTTAATCAGTTTAGGAAAGCTAAAGACACATGGGTAGCGGGACAACTTCAGTCCTGTATCATTTAATTAATATAATTAATAATGAATTCATGCTGCTGGCTATCATATGATGTATATTAGCTTGCTGATTAAAGGTAATATATATTACTAATTTATGATATATATTGTAGTAAACTTACCATTTAGTTCACCTTTAGTTCAGAATGAACCCAATCCTGGCACCATTCCTCTTCTGCAGCTTTCTGACTACTTCACTCGTCACCATGGCAACCACCTCTTACCCTCCTTTAGACCTGCATGAAAAGAGAGAGTTCTCCAAGCCCAGAAACTCGTGACCATGTTTACCTTCTGGTGCACTCACTAGTGAGACAACCCTCCCCCTTAAATTCCTTAGAGAAGGGGACTTTCTCTGTAATGTCTAATAGTATCAGAGGAGCAGTCCACCTCCAAAACTTCTCCGCAATACACTGTGTACAGTAAATGACAAAACACAAACACACATATGTGATGCTAATTATGAGATATTAGCCTTACAGACAAACATAAATCGCAACATGGAGGCTTGGGGACCTCATTTGTTCACACCACACCAATAAGATGCTCTCTGATGGTTAGAAGGGATGGCTACTGTGTCACACATAGCTTTGCACTACTAAAGTGTCTTTGGTAACATGAGACTGACCAAGACAGAAGTATGAAGAGTGTGAAGAGAGATAGTGAAATGCGCCAGTGCTTCTACAGGTTGTCAGACTGACAACCTGTGGAAGGCAGTAATTGGTGTGCAATATTTTTACAGGAGGGCTAGTGGAGACAATGACATCTAAGGATAGGAATTAAATTCTGAGTAGTTCAGTTGTACTGGGTTCCAATTTCCAGTAGTTTAATGCTTTAGAAATGTTAGTCTGCTTGCTTAACCATTTTGCTTATCGGTTCCACTTGCACTTGTGCTACAATCACATGATTTCCATTCCAGTGCTGGAGGAGGAAAATAATGGTGCAGTCTATAGGGTGGAAATTGACATTAATTTTATTTTTACTTTACAAAAGGACAACAGAGCAATGGTACAGTGCAAACTGCATACAGGACAGAAACAACTGCATTATGCTGCTAACAAAATAACATACTAACACTAGCAAGATTCGTGTTAGTGTGCTAACACGAAGCTTGCTAGCTTTAATTCACTTTGTGACTCACTATGTGGTTTCCTCAGTCTGCTGGTTTAGAGCCCCCAGACAGGAGGATTCAGGGTCACCGAATCAAGCCCTAACTATATATTTTATCAAAAAGGAAAGTTTTAGGCCTAATATTAAAAGTTAGAGAGAGTGTCTGTCTCCTAAATCTGAAGCTGCTTCCACAGAAGAGCGGCCTGAAAGCTGAAGGCTCTGCCTCCCATTCTACTACCAAGTAAGCCTGCAGTCTGACATTGATGTGCTCTATTGGGGTTATACGGTTAGTATGAGGTCATTAAGTTAAGATGGGGCCTCATTATTTAAGACCTGATGTGTGACATGAAGGATTTTAAATTGTACTCTCGACTCAACAGGGAGCCAATGAAGAGAAGCTAGATAGGAGAAATATGCTTTCTCTTTCTAGTCCCTGTCTGTATTATTGCTGCAGTATTTTAGATCAACTTATCCGCTATAACTTAAAGTGGTCAGTTTGACATATATTACAAGTGTCATTATCCTGTTTTTCTTCCTGGCATTATCCAGTTTTTGAGTTTTGTTTTGGACTCGTTATTCACTTTTTTGATAGTAAGAAGTTAATTATGTTCTACTTGAGGGTGTTACTTTCTGGTTCCTCTGAGTTTGTATTTATAGTTTTTGATTTCTGGTCTGTTCATGTCTGTCCCGGTCTCATCTCCATGTTTTGTTATTCTTGTTTTGTTTGTCTCAGTGTGTGTGTTACAGAGATGGGCAGTAACGCGTTACTTGTAACGCTTTACTGTAATCTGATTACTTTTTTCAAGTAACGAGTAAAGTAAGGGATTACTACTGCAAAAAAGGTAATTAGATTACCGTTACTTTCCCGTAGGAACGCTGCGTTACTAAAACCGTGATTTTTTTGCGAGAATGTCTCATGACAGTGACGTAAGTGAGTGCAACGTTCGTGACAACAGCTGTGTGCAGCTCAACAATGGATAATATATCGAGTGCGGGAGAGAGTATGAGCATGGAGCGTTTAAAGTGTGGAAGTACTGACCTTACTTTGAGTTTGATTCCATAAAAAGTGACAAAAACATTAGAAGAAGAAAACTTCTTTTTACAGCGAAAAAAAAAACCCTAAACACCGAGTGCGCAACGACGTAATGGGAAATTCACAGAGAAACTCGCGGATTCTTCAACTGACCGCTGCGGCACACCTGCACCAGGGCAAACCTCCGCCTACGCCACTCCTGCTTTACAGGTGAAAATAGAGCAAAAAGGACCGCTGAGTCTTTGATTTTATTTATTTTCTGCTGTGTTTTACTTGCATGACTGAGTGTAAACACAAGACTGAGTGTAAACACAAAAAATATTTTATTTTATGTGCTGGAATGTGCAGAAAATAGGTTTAAATGTTAAACTAATTTATTTTTGCTTGATGCATAAAGTTAAAAGATTAAAACTGATAAAACAAGTTAAAAAAAAGATACTTTTCCATTTGATTACATTTTGTATGATGGATTATGCAGAAAAAGTAGAATTGGGCTGAAAGATCTTTCGCTTTAGATCTATTCAGGTTGTAAATCGTGTTTTAAAAAAGTAACTAAGTAACTAAGTAATTAATTACTTTTGAAAATAAGTAATCAGTAAAGTAACGGGATTACTTTTTTGGGGAAGTAATCAGTAATTAGTTACTGATTACTTTTTCAAGTAACTTGACCAACACTGGTGTGTTACTTCCTCTTTTATTTTAATAGTTAATATGTCATGTGCAATGTTCCCTCTAATTGTTCATGTGTCTGAGCAAACACACAAACTCCCTGAGCGATCCCTTGGACCACTGTGAGCGACATCAGACGTGTGCACTGTGGTCACCAGAGATGGGCAGAACGCGTTACTGTAATCCGATTACTTTTTTCAAGTAACGAGTAAAGTAAGGGATTACTATTGCAAAAACGGTAATTAGATTACCGTTACTTTCCCGTAGGAACGCTGCGTTACTGCGTTACTAAAACCGTGATTTTTTGCGAGAATGTCTCATGACAGTGACGTAAGCAAGTGCGACGTTCGTGACAACAGCTGTGTGCAGATCAACAATGGATCACATATCGAGTGCGGGAGAGAGTATGAGCGTGCAGCGTTTAAAGCGTGTAAGTACTGACCTTACTTTGAGTTTAATTTCATAACAAGTGACAAAAACATTAGCGTCCGTTGTGCGTGGGAAGAAAACTTCTTTTTACAGCGAAAAAAACCCTAAACTTCCAAGCAAGCACCGAGTGCGCAACGACTTAATGGGAAACACACAGAGAAACTCGCGGATTCTTCCACTGACTGCCGCGGCACACCTGCACCAGGGTAAACCTCCGCCTACCCAACTCCTGCTTTACAGGTGAAAATAGAGCAACAGGACCGCTAGTCTTTGATTTTATTTATTTTCTGCTGTGTTTTACTTGCATCTATTTGAAAGAGTGAGTGTAAACACACACAAAAAAATTATGTGCTGAAATGTGCAGAAAACCTGAATAGGTGATAAAGCGATAGATCTTTCAGGCCAATTCTACTTTTTCTACATAATCCATCATACAAAATGTAATCAAATGGAAAGGTCCCTTTTTAAAACTTGTTTTATTAGTTTTAATCTTTTAACTTTATGCATCAAGCAAAAATTTAATTATATGCAACATTCTCTGACTGGAAGAAATTTGTTTAATATTTAAACCTATTTTTTTTTGTGTGTTTACACTCACTCTTTCAAATAGATGCAAGTAAAACACAGCAGAAAATAAATAAAATCAAAGACTAGCGGTCCTTTTGCTCTATTTTCACCTGTAAAGCAGGAGTGGCGTAGGCGGAGGTTTGCCCTGGTGCAGGTGTGCCGCAGCGGTCAGTGGAAGAATCCGCGAGTTTCTCTGTGAATTTCCCATTACGTCGTTGCGCACTCGGTGCTTGCTTGGAAGTTTAGGGGGGGGGTTTTTTCGCTGTAAAAAGAAGTTTTCTTCCCACGCACAACGGACGCTAATGTTTTTGTCACTTTTTATGGAAAAGTGGAAAACCGCCCGTGTCGCCCGTATCAAAAACCGCTACTGAGTCTGTGGTCTGGGAGAGAGTCCTGTAACTCTCTGTCTGCAAAATACAGTATATAATGACCAATGTTGGGCAATTAATTATAAAGTTACTTCTTCAAAAAAGTAACTGAGTTTTGCAAACAACAAAGTTTTTTGCAGCTGTTTACCTAAAAATGCAACAAAGGCATTTTTTAAATAAACATTTCAAACTATTTACAGAACAATCAGGTGTTCTGCATCAAATCTAATGCCACACAAATTATTTGTGGCACTCCAAAAAATTATTTCCGTCCACTATGAGATAAAGGAGAACAACAGCGTGATACCTGTAGGCCTGACAACAGGAGATGTATCACTCCTGTAACACCTGTAACATTCAGCAGTCGCCTCATTGTTCTGACACACGCAACAGAACTATTGACTACACTATACACTAACTACACAAGATTTGCGCTAAACGTCGCAAATGTCTCACATCTCAAAACACCGCCGTCACTCCTTAAAACTTCCCCCTCCCTAGTTCCGTTCTCAATCATCCAGGAAAGTAAATCTCCAAAAGTTGAATCTGTTCATCTGGACGTAGCGTTTTGTGGGTGAAGAATTTGTCTGACAGACAGCTCACCCAAACAGAGGAAAACATCCTTGCTAAAGGGTTGAATTTTGCTGTCACACCGAGACAAATCCCGCTAGTGGAGCCACAGAAACAGCAATTCGTAACAACAATATTGCAGAAGTGGAAGCAGAGCAACTACGGACGAAAGTTTCGGCCTGTCTCAGCAATGCAAAGCCCCCAGCATCCAACATCACCATGGAGGAGAGGAAGGCACTCACATCACTTAGTGATGACAACAACATTATCATCCTTCCGGCAGACAAGGGTAGGTGCACAGCATTGCTAAACCAGAAAGACTATCATGAGAAGATTTTGTCACTACTCAGTGATGAAAATACTTATGAGCCCCTGAAACGAGACCCAGGAAGTGGCTATAGGAAGAGGGTGATAGACTGTCTGAAGCAGTTAGAACAAGACAAGGCTATTAACCGGACCTCATACCACAGGCTATACCCAGGGGAGTCTACACCAAGTCTGTATGGTTTACCGAAAATACATAAACAGGGTGCACCTTTAAGACCGATTGTCTGCATGATCAACTCTGTCACCTATAACATCTCCAAGTTTCTGGCTTCGATCCTCAACCGGCTTGTAGGCAGCTCTGAACACCACATCCAGAACACCCTGAATTTTGTTGAGAAGGTGAGAGATGTCATTATGGAGGCAGATGAAACCATGGTCTCGTACGACGTTACATCTCTCTTCACTTGCATCCCAGTCACAGAAGCGTTGGAGGTAGTCCGTAAGAGATTACAGGATGACACCAACCTCAGCAATAGGACCACTCTCAGCATCGACCAAGTGTGTTTGCTTTTGGAACTGTGTCTTCATTCCACCTACTTCACATACAATGGTCAGTTCTACAGGCAGAAACATGGGTGTGCCATGGGCTCCCCAGTTTCACCCATCGTGGCCAATTTGTACATGGAAGAAGTGGAAAAGAGGGCTTTGCTATCCTACCCTGGAACACCACCAAGCCATTGGTTCAGATATGTGGATGACACCTGGGTGAAAATCAAATCTCAGGACGTACTACATTTCACGGATCACATTAACTCGGTGGACAGACACATCAAATTCACCAGGGAGGATATGAAAAGTGGCAGGTTAGCCTTCTTAGACTGTGAGATTTCCATTAGTAATGGGGGACATCTAAAAGCTGACGTGTACCGTAAACCTACGCATAAGGATCAGTACCTAAGGTTTGATTCTCATCATCCACTGGAGCACAAACTGGGTGTCATCAGGACGGTACAACACAGAGCGAACACCATCCCCACTGACACAGCGGCCAGGGAGGCAGAAGAACAGCACATCAAGAAGGCCCTGAGTAAATGTGGTTTCCCAGCTGGACTTTTGTCAAAGCTGGGAAGGCTCCTAAAGAAAGCTCCAGCCGATCCAGGAGAGAAGGACAACCGCTGCCCAAGCGAAAACCTGTAGTGATCCCGTATGTATCAGGAGTATCGGAACAGTTGAGACGCATTTTTTCTAAACACCGGGTCTCTGTGGCTTTTAAACCCCAAAACACGCTGCACCCCGAGGATCGGGTCCCCTGACACAAACAGAGTAACATAGTGTACGCTGTTAAGTGCCAGAAGGATTGCCAGGATTTATACATCGGGGAAACCAAACAACCTCTGGCGAAGCGGATGGCACAACACAGAAGAGCTACCTCGTCAGGCCAGGACTCTGCAGTCTATTTAGACCTACAGGCCAGTGGACACTCTTTCAATGATGAGGATGTACACATTCTGGACAGGGAGGAACGCTGGTTTGAGCGCAGAGTCAAGGAGGCCATTTACGTGAAAAGGGAAAGACCATCTCTGAATCGAGGAGGGGGCCTAAGGGTACATCTGTCACCATCTTACAATGCTGTGATTGCAGCCATTCCCCAACTCTCTGTGAATGGGACTCATGGCCATTGATCAGTGGTCTTTGATCAGTGGGTTTTGGTCAGTGGTTGTTGATCAATGGTCATGAGAATTTGCATAATTATGATTAAGGAACTGACCTCCCAGCCCATTGTTCCTTCAGGGGGCTGGTTTCAGTCATTATGCAAATGTACTGTTTATAAGATTGGGGAAACCTGCAGTCAGCTGAGACTGAGAAGTCACTTGGATGACTGACGAAACGTTTCTCCCACAAAACGCTACGTCCAGATGAACAGATCATTTTTTGATTGGTCGACATGGTACATTTTTCGACCAATAGGAAAGGGTGGGTTTTTTTGTTGTCGTTTTTGCTCACAGGCGGAGAGTGCTTTCAAGCGCTTTCCTTATAAAACACAGTTTTTACCGTTTCTTCCCGCAGTAAATATAAACAACGATAGTATCCAGGAAGAAATCCAAACATTGCATATATTTTTATCATAACTCTGGTTTTACGAGGCCTATCAACACAATTTAAAAACTGGTATAAAGTCCGCACTTTTCCCGTCAATTGTTCCGTCTGTCCTGCTCACATCTCCAATGGTTGTAAACGTTGTCATTAACGTGGCTTCACTCCACATCAGCCACACCGCTTTGCTAGCTAAAACACCAGTGTGTGTGACAGGATGCTGTCATAGCCTGTCAATGACGTTGATTATCTGCGTATATACGAATGTGAATCGCATTATTGGCTGGACTATGGGATCAGGTGGCATCGTTCTAATGCCATACGGGAGCAGCCAGTCACTTACTGACTAACACTGCAAAACAGAATTGTTAAAGTATTAATTTTAATTTCAATTCAGGTTAGATTTTTTTTGTGCGCAACGCAGATTTTTTTTTGCGCAGAGACCATGCCAGCAGTGCGCAATTGCGCACGCGCGCAGCTAACAGGGAACATTGGTCATGTGTATTATGTTTAGTTCTGCTTCCTCTTTCTTGCCAGTCTGATTATGTTACTCAAGTGTGAAACTGATGCTGAGTTCACCCTGTCGCCAGCATCTGATCAGTCACAAATATAGATAATTTTATTAATTTATTAATACATGGGAGAATCTGGTAGTTTATAATCGAATATTTCATTGAATTGATGTTTAAAAGACAGTCTTGTTTTTTATTTGTTCCACAGTAGCCTCAGTGGTTTTTAAAGGCCTTGGAGTAAGTAAAGAATTAATAATACAAATGTAGGGTTAGGCAGTATTCTCCATATAAAGTCAGCAAGTAGAAATATGTGCTCCATTTTAGAAGCTTTAGTGAAGCTTGTCTCCTTTTCTCTGTGTTTGCACTCCTTGTCCCTAAAACAAATGTACATTTTTTTTTCCTGTGCGCATTCCTTTGAAGAAACTTTCCTTGCAGTGGTGAGGTAATCAGGGCTCATGATGGAATTTCCGTGGAATGATTTGAACCTGTGGAATAACCCTGTGGTACCGGAACTTTCATAATGCTAATCTTGTGTTTGGATTATTGATTCATATTCGTGTTTTAAATAAACACCTAAATAAACCTTTAGTACTAGAAATAGTATAAGTTCTGCCTGCCTCAGTGGTCCGTTGACAGCAAGTTTTTATTTTAATTTTATTTCAGATGAAATAAGAAATGAACAGCCTAGGCAAAAAAAAAAATGCCTTTAGGGTTTAATGAAAGTATTAAAAGTATCAAAAGAATAATGATGATATAAGATTTAATGAGATTTAAACTCTTAATACTGATCAAATATATACCTAACATATTTACTGTATAATCTGCATTATACAAGTAGAAAATTATATTCAAAATCTTATTTTGAAGGGCAGTTGTGGAGCACTTGCAATTGGCCTAAATCCAGGACAGCCCAGTGGCTTTGAAAACTCAAATGAGCAGAGTCTTCACAAGTACTGCTTTTACAATGAATTCTGTTTTTCATATTACTATTTTAATTTTTATCCTTGTCAAGGCTACTATTCATCTGGAGTATTGTCCACCTCATTGCCAGTGTGAGTGGGAAATCCACAGTGTGTCGTGCTTTGGAGTTGAGGTTATTCCTGTTTTCCATTCCAGCACAAAGGAAGTGTAAGTAACCACAGTCCTTAACCGCTGATTTCTGTGACTGTTGTGGTTAGACTGAAATGCCTTCAATTTCTCTTTTAGATGGCTTCTGGGGACAAGAATGTATTCCATTCCTGAGAATGCATTTGCAAACTTGGCCAATATTTCACAAATGTAAGATACTTTCTACAAAACTATCCTCTTTCTTTCAATCTAGTAGATTACTACTCAACAAAATAAATAAACAATATTGACAGTAAACTAGTGCTTAACCAATTACCTTCATGATCCTCTATTGCAAGTACTGACTGAAGACAAAAATTACAGTTATTGTAATAAAAATAAACCTCTTATTATATATTATATTTTATATGAGACTTAAAGGCACTGTTATCTCTTAGTATATGTTTCCTATATGCTTAATAAAAATGAGACTTTCAACAAAACTTTTAACTATTCTAACTATTAACATTACGGGCATTTTTTTCCTTCCCCTCAAGTAAAAGTTAAAGCAGAACTGAAGTATATACTGCCCTTATAGATGACATGATGGTTGATGCAGAAATGAAAATCAGTGTATGTTGCTAATGCATCAGCTGATTGAGGTGGAATGTATGGTTCAGAAGGGGTAGAGTATTCATAGCTCACTGGTCTGGTTAAACGCAGAGAGCTCTGCTTTTGGTAGAAGGAGTTTACAAAGTATGTAGCCTGTGGACTACTCTTGTTTGTTTTATTTTTGGTCCTCTAGTCAGAGAAATGTATTCCTTAACCAGCTATTGTGGTTTGAGCAGCCTTTTAATAGAATATAGAATAGAATAGAATAGAATAGAATAATCCTTTAATTGTCCCACAAGAGGAAATTTGGTTGTAACAGCAGCAAGAAAAACACATATACAAACAAACAGTATACAGGACACAGAACAGAAACATACACATTTTTTTTACATATTTACATCAAGGACAATAGTTACCAAAAACAGAGTACTGCACAGTTATTAGTACTGTACCGAATATGTGTTAAAAATGGCATCTAGTGGAACAGGTTATATGTTCAACAACTTACCACTGTGATCAAAAAAAGAGACATCCTTGTCACATTGCAAACTCTGATTTAAATTCAAAATACCTTACTAACCCATTAGTCTTCTGTTGTGCCTTGCTCTTCTGGACATTTTCATTTCTAAAATGTAGTCTTTCATTTCATAACAACGCTGTCATGTTTAGTAATAACAGCTTCATTTGTGTAGCACATTTCAAAATACAGAAAACAAAGTGCATCACAGTTTTAATAAAAGCCACACATTAAAGATTAGGTTAAAACATATTGACTTATGGATTCATAGACACAAAATCATCCATACAACCATAGATTCATTCAACTCGAACCTCAGTTTTTGCCGGAATCAGATAAAAGACATTTGAATACATGCGATTGGTTAATTTCAATTAGATTGAATTTAATTAATGCAGTGCCAAATCACAAGAACAGTTGCCTCAGGTTGCTTTATTACTACAGTAGAGAAAAAAATCTCAACAATCAAATAACCCCCTGAGCCCGTACTTGGTCACGGAGGGAAGGAAAAGCTCAGTTTTAGCAGGAAGAAACCTCTGGAAGAACCAGGCTCAGGGAGAGCCAGCCATTTTCTGTGACTAAAAGAAGAAAGCAATTTATTAAAAGCATACCCCTGTTTCTGTCTGAAGTTGTCAACACTATCACTCTTCAGTGATAGTGGGGACCATATAATACACAAGACAACCTAACTAGAAATAAACTCAAGAATGGTAGAAACTAGACTAAGAAACATAGGTCGCACAGAGAATAAAAATTAATGAATAAACAACATTCAAAAAACCCATGGACACAAAACACTTCAGTCAGTGACGCAGGTACCCTGACAGCCTTTAAGTCTGTAAGACATGCCTGTAGCTTAACTAATTGGTTTCTGTTATCTGCCTTCATGCATAAATAAAGCTGGTATCATATGCATAGCAGTGAAAATGTATGGTATGTCATCTAATAATATTATCTAAGGAAAGCATGTCTTATTTAAATTGAACTGGTTACTGCATAGAACCCCCTGGAACTTAGCAAATTTTGTGTGGTGAGCAGAGATGGGCAGTAACGCGTTACTGTAATCCGATTACTTTTTTCAAGTAACGAGTAAAGTAAGGGATTACTATTGCAAAAACGGTAATTAGACTACCGTTACTTTCCCGTAGTAACGCAGCGTTCCTACGGGAAAGTAACGGTAATCTAATTACCGTTTACTAAAACCGTGATTTTTTTGCGAGAATGTCTCATGACAGTGACGTAAGCAAGTGCGACGTTCGTGACAACAGCTGTGTGCAGATCAACAATGGATAATATATTGAGTACGGAGAGAGTATGAGCGTGCAGCGTTTAAAGCGTGGAAGTACTGACCTTACTTTAAGTATGATTCCATAAAAAGTGACAAAAACATTAGTGTCCGTTGTCGTGGGAAGAAAACTTCTTTTTACACCGAAAAAAACCCCCCTAAACATCGAGTGGGCAACGACGTAATGGGAAACTCACAGAGAAACTCGCGGATTCTTCAACTGACCGCTGCGGCACACCTGCACCAGGGCAAACCTCCGCCTACGCCACTCCTGCTTTACAGGTGAAAATAGAGCAAAAAGGACCGCTGAGTCTTTGATTTTATTTATTTTCTGCTGTGTTTTACTTGCATCTATTTGAAAGACTGAGTGTAAACACACACAAAAAAATGTGCTGGAATGTGCAAAAAATAGGTTTAAATATTAAACAAATTTCTTCCAGTCAGAGAATGTTGCATATAATTAAATTTTTGCTTGATGCATAAAGTTAAAAGATTAAAACTAATAAAACAAGTTTTAAAAAGGGACCTTTCCATTTGATTACATTTTGTATGATGGATTATGTAGAAAAAGTAGAATTGGCCTGAAAGATCTATCGCTTTATCACCTATTCAGGTTGTAAATCGTGTTTTTAAAAAGTAACTAAGTAACTAAGTAATTAATTACTTTTGAAAATAAGTAATCAGTAAAGTAACGGGATTACTTTTTTGGGGAAGTAATCAGTAATTAGTTACTGATTACTTTTGTCAAGTAACTTGACCAACACTGGTGGTGAGGGGTATCAGGTGCTGTACTAAGGTGTAGCAGGACAAGCAAACGATGAGTCCACTGTCAGAGAACATTAGTAGTGCTGTTTCTGTGTTATGATGAACTCTAAATCCTGACTGAAACTCTTCAAATAACCCATTCTTCTGGGAATTATACTGTGCTGTTTTACAACTGTTCTTTCAAGAATGTTTAAAATAAAAAGAAGGTTAGAAATCAGCCTATGATTAGTTAAGATAGCTGAATAGTAATGTATTTTAAGTAAAGGTTAATATGTTGCTGGGAGGTTGCAGTAGAGCTGCAGTGGTGAGTTTGAAGTTTTGGAGAACAAGCCATTTATTGTCTTGTCAATAAATGGCTTCGGCCCATACATCAGAGTTGTGAGTTTCTAGAGCTTTATTATCAGCTATATATTTTTTTCATTCTTATTCATAGTTGTGCTTCTTATCCATCCAGGATCTGTATCTAATAATGTTCTTATCAGAAGATATCAAATTTGATTCAGTGACCATCATTTTTGTCTTTAAAAGTTGTTCAGACAATTAACAGTATTTCTCTCTCTATTTCTTTCTAAATCTCTCAATCTTCAAATCAGAAGTTGTACTTTGTTTGTGTGTTTTTCAGATACATATCTGATGACAGTACATTAAGATATCTTGAAAGGCATTCTTTCTACAACCTGTCCAGGGTCACACACATGTATGTAAATTTCATGCACAAAAATTTAACATGTAATTGAAATTAATCATCAAATGAATGGATTTATGCTTCAGTAAATACAAATAAGTCTTGTATCATGTTGCCTCTGTCCTGCAGTAGTACTGGCAAAATGATTTTCAAAGACCTGGCTTTTTTAAATGTTGGAGATGGGTTGGTTAGATGTAAAACATAATTATACAGTAATGTACAGATTATTTCAGCAGATTATTCAATCCTTACATGGTTCTTCTCGGTTCCTAAATCCCACCAGCTTCTCCTTTCAAGTACAGGGTTACTGTGCTATTAAACCCTTGTCATTGGCTTTGCAGTTTTATATAACAAGCCCCAATATGAGTATATGAGTATCCTGTCAGATACTCATATACTCAAACACATGTATAACAGGTTGAAAGTGTTACAGTAGATAACTTGTGAAAAGATTTCTATGGATGTTTCTATAATTAAAACAGTTTTGGAGATATCTTAGACTGAAAAAATGTTTTAGGCAAAAAAGCATTACATGAAAAAATGCAAATATTTTGTGTTTGTGTCTCTGTGTATGTTTTCATATCCAACAGACAACTAAATGGCATCAAAACACTGTCATATATTGATCAAGACGCTTTTAAGAATCTGCCTAATTTAAAATATCTGTAAGTATGATTTTATTTGTTTATTTATATTATGACTGTATTGTTTATTTTCCAAATAAGCAACATAAAAGTTATGTACATTTATTGGTTCTTGACTCAGCTTTCTTTTAATACAGTGGGATCACAAACACAGGTCTCACCACCTTTCCTGGGCTACAGCATATTCACTCCAGCCAAGACCATTTTATATTGTATGTAGCATTTAGTCATAAATATTCTGCTGCTCGGTGTCCTCTAATAATTTGACTTGAAGCCTTTGTGTGTGTGTTTGCTCCTTTTTAACAGAGAGATGGTGGAGAATGTTTTTATCCAAGCCATACCTGCTAATTCCTTTACTGGAATATCTCTGAATACTTTGACTATGTGAGTTTAATTTAATGTCAATGACTAATAATGCAACACATTTTATCTCTTAATTTGCCATGTTAATGGAGCTTGGTGATGACTCTTCATACTTGCTGGCATATGGTTATTGGTTAGGTCTAGAAAGACGGTCATGGTTTGGGATAAAATTCCTTCCTTCCTTCCTTCCTTCCTTCCTTCCTTCCTTCCATGAGACGTTATCACTTCAACCTCCTCAAAGCATGGAAAGAGGCTCAAACTGCTTCTCTGGTGAGCTATAGTGATGGAAAGAGATGAGTTGGGGCTGGAGGTGCTAAATTCAACCATTCCCACCTCCCTCCATTGTGATGACCACCTCACAGAGGCCCAGAGAGTGGATGTTACTGCATTGCAACAGTGTTTTGCAGATTTGTTCTCCCCAGTAGCAGCTCGCTCATAGGGCACCATTTTGAAACAGTTCCTCAGATGGATAAGACAGCACCCATCGCATCCTGCATGCCTCCCATGACCAAAAAAAAGGGCAGTTCTTGGGGCTGGCTGGTTATTGCCACTTGTTTATCCTGAACTTTGTGGATCTGACCAGCCCCTTGAAGGATCTCCTTCCAGTGGACGGAGCAGTGCCAGGTGGCATTTGTACAGGTGAAGAAGGCTCTCTGTGAGGAACCCCTGCTTCACACTCCTGACTTTTCCCTCCCCTTTGGTTTTGCAGACCCACGCCTCAAACTGAGGGCTGGGGACTGTTTGTCACAGCAACTGTAAATGAGTAAATGAGTAATTGGAACACTTTTTACTATAAGCTTTTTTCCATCCAATCAAACAGACAAACATACAGCAATTGTTTTCTATGACTAAGTGTTTTGTCAAACAGCGGCACACACTCCCACTCAGATGAATGTTTCAAGGACAACTGGGGGTTCAGTATCTTGCCCAAAGATGCAGACTGGAGGAGTTACCACACCTGACCAGAGATTGTAGCCCAGTATATTTGAGAACTCTACCAACTACAATACTTTTGGTTATACGCCTTATGTTAAAGATGCAGGTTTGCACATCAGTCATATCTTGATGGCTTGATTTAAAATCGTTTTCCAATATGCATACCCTGCAGATTATGACAACAGAATGTATTTAATGTCGTTTCCAATGGCATACATGTCAGTGTGAAACATAGAGATGGAACTAACGTTTAACAACAAATTTAATTATGAAGATTTAAGATTTACAGGGTTTTCTTCCCCTTTTTTTAGTGTGCTGAATAGCAATGGTGTGAAAGAGATCCAGGACTATGCTTTCAATGGAACCAAACTGGAGGAAGTGTATGAACTTTTGATTTATTCACTAAACTGATAAGACACAAGATTCAATTCACATCTTGTATTTATTTATTTCTTGTCTATATAGTTTGTGTCTGAACTTTACTAACGTACTTGATAGATGGGATAAGTCATAGGTAGATTATAGCCTCAAGTGAACAAGCAATTTTAATGACTAAAATTTCTGGGCAGGGTCAAATAACGTTGGCCCCTTTGGTACTTGTAGGTATACTGTTTCAGATACTTTAAAATGTTCTAATGTCATTGATTATGGTTTTCAACCTTTTTTTGTTGTTGTTTAATTCAAAATGGACATGAAACATTGTACAACAGTTCATTTCTTTGTTATTCTTGTCAGTTTCATTTTACTAAACACACTTTTCAGAAAAAAAAATACATTTTAAAACTGAAGGTTTGGTAAAACTAAATAGTTTTTATCATGTCATTTTGTTCCCCATCTTTTCCCAAATATTCAGGTATCTTGATAGGAATTTGGATTTAGAACAAATAGAGGAATTTGCATTTTATGGTGTGATTCAAGGCCCAACTCACCTGTGAGTACAGAATTCACAAAAGACAAAGTGTTCTTGACAAAAATATCTCTCTCTCTCTCTCTCGCTCTTTTATTCTCTCTCCCACCCTTCCTTTATATAAAGACAGAGAAAGACAGAGAGAGCGAGAGAGAGCTCTGTAGCCCAATGAATTAATTCTTAACTATTTGTCTGTCAATCCAGAGATCTTTCAGATACCAAAGTACACTCTTTACCATCAAAAGGTATGAAGAACATTGAAAAGCTCCAAGCTAAAAACACATGGGCCTTAAAAATGCTGCCCCCCTTAAGAGCTTTTGTTCACTTACAAAGCGCTGAATTGACCTTCCCAAGCCATTGCTGTGGTCTTAAAATGCTGAAAAGAGGGCAAGGGTAAGTCTTGGGAAAATATTCCCTGTTTTTCTTTTACTTGTGTACTCCTTTCTCCTTTCTGTTGTAATGTCCATAGTATTAGGCCTTGGTTATTCTCAAAAGCTGTAACTAGCTACTAGCTAAAAATTTTAGTGTATGAAAAAATAGTTACTTAGAACATGGCAATAATTTAGCATTTAAACATTTGACAGTTGAAAAAAGATGCACTGTAGATTGCAGCTTTTGTTTTGTCTGTTTCCATCTTTAGCCAAACATTACATAGAATTTATACTGACTTAACATTCACTATGCTGTCCTATATAACCTGCTCAATGACTGCTATAAATTTACAGAAACAAAAAAGTGAGCTAATTGTAACATCAAACCCTACATAAGGTCATAACAACTTGCAATGTGTGTTGTTTATATATTGTTGTGATTAATTGCTGTTTTTTGACTATTGCGATTGCTATCACAATGTGGTATAATACTACATATTATGTTATACTTTTTAAGACTATTTTAGTCTTTAGGTGGAAACTATTGTCGAGTACTGTCTGTATCTCAGACAAGATCCAACACTCTGACATCACAAAGTGACAAGTGAAAACCATTGTGGGTTTTTACTTTTTACACTTTGCATCACATGTAGTAATTCATGGTGTAATAAACACATTTGCAAAAAAGGAAAAAAAATATTATTTGCAAATTTACATTCTATTTAAAATAGTGCAAAGACAACATAATAAATGTTCATATTGATAAACTAATTATAACTTTAAATGTAATACAACAGCAAGTTTAAATTAAAGTGAGTTAGAAAAAATTTTGGAAAAGTTGTATAATGACAAAAATCAGGCTTTATTTCAAATTCATTGCATGACTTCCACATCAGAAACTCAAAAGAAATCACGGACATCACATCCTCTGGCTTAAGAGGAGAGGGACATGTTATTAGTGCACAGTTTAAAAGTCAACATCTATGGGGTTCATTAATGTACATATCTTGTGCATCTCCGTATCCCCATTAATGTTGAGTGTGGCTTTGGAGAAACACATGTTTATTTGAATGATAGCCAAACCAAATTCTGAATGTATAACAACAGTCCAGAGTAAAGCATGTAGGTGCTAACTTGACCTGCCTGTGTTCCAAACCTCTTAACAATTCAAAAGATATTTTATGAAATAGAAAAATATGACAAAAATCACAGGAATAGTTAATGTAAAAAGACTTTAATTTACAGTGTTCTTAAAAGAAGAGATAATGAAACTCAGTGGTAAACATAGACTTTGTCCTAACTGTTTTAATAGTAACAAAAAAAGCACATATGGTCACTTGCCTTTGCATTTTTAATTAAAAATAGGCTTTAAATGATTTGAAGATTATTGCATTGTTTTTATTTACAATTTAAATGTGGTTAAACAACAACCCACATTCGTCACAAAATTTGTATTTGAAAATATGCTTGTAATTCATTCCCTGAAAAATAACTCTTTTCATTTCTGTGCAAGACACTCTGAGGCAGTTATCTGCAACCTGACATGGGCTACTTCAGGAAAGCTGCAGCTGTCTTCTGCAATGCTCTCTCAGAGGTATCTGGAGTACAACATCTCACAACATCTGAAATCTAAAAAGTTTGGTATTCCAACTCATGGCAGTGCAAATAGCAATCCCAACAGCCTGATTTGCCCAACCAAGAAGTCTCAGGATGATACTTTGTTCTATGTAAAAACATATTCAGAGCATCTCAGTGAAGTTTTTGACTTTTCGCTGTGTAATGAACTTGACGCAGATGATGGACCCTCATGCACCCCCCTGCCTGATGCTTTGAACCCCTGTGAAGATGTGATGAGTAAAGACATCCTGAGGATATTGGTCTGGGTCGTCAGTTTATTTGCCATTTCAGCAAACCTATTGGTGCTCTTCATCCTGTTGACCAGTCGACAGAAAATGTCTGTTACCCGTTTTCTTATAGGTCACCTGGCATTTGCAGATTGCTGTATGGGGTTCTACTTGCTGGTCATTGCATTTGTGGATTTCTACACACGCTCCAATTATCATCACTATGCGATTACCTGGCAAACAGGAAGTGGCTGCAATATAGTAGGAACATTATCTGTGTTTGCCAGTGAGTTGTCTGTGTTCACATTAACTCTAATCAGTCTTCAGCGCTGGAATGCCATCTTCTCAGCTATCAGGCCAGACAGAAAAATGAGGTTGCGTCATGCATCTGTGCTAATGCTTGTTGGCTGGTTGTTGTGTGCGTTTCTTGCACTGCTGCCAGTAGTTGGTGTGAGCAGTTACCAGAAAGTAAGCATCTGCTTACCTATAGACACTGGGACAACTGCTGCACGGACATACATTATTTCTGTCTTGATTGTTAATGTCACTGCTTTTATGGTAGTATGCTTATGTTACATCCACATCTATTTTATGGTACACAATCCCAATCATAACTCCAGCAGATACGACGCGAGCATGGCCAAACGCATGGCTGTTATTATTTTCACCAACTTTTTATGTCTGGCTCCCATTTGTTTCTACGGCCTGTCTGCAGCTTTCCACCACCCGATGATAACTGTCACAGATTCCAAGGTATAACTTTACATACTTGTAATATTTAATGCACCCCCCCCCCCCCCCCCCCCCTCCCTCATTTATAATAAGGGTTATGTCTTTTTCTCCACAGGTGCTGCTGGTTCTTTTCTATCCTCTCAACTCTTGCACCAACCCATTTTTTTATGCTATCTTGACAAAGGCATTTCACAGAGATATCCTGATGATGCTGAGTCAGATGGGTCTTTGTCAACGGCAAGCACACCTCTATCGAAGCCAACTAGTCAGTATTACTCCCTACATATAAAGAAAATGTCTACCCCAAAGCCCAGCATCCATATCCCAAAACAAATAAGACTCAAAAAACAAAAAATGGCTTTTTAAATTTGATTAATGTCCATTTCTTATAGTAATAGTGATAAATGGTTCCATATTCACAGACCTGATCAATCAAAAGTGTACTATGTCACCTAAACGGAGAAGTAACCATGAGGTTGAATTTCAATATTTAATGTATATGTCTTTGATGCGGTTACAAATAAATAAATAATGTCTGAACATTATACTATTCCAGCCATAAGGTGGAATAAGAAAACAGAACAGTTCAAATCACGAGAAAACAAACATTGCATTTTCTATTTTTTATTCGCTTTTAGAACCAGGTAACAAACCTTGGTCCATATGGGATTTAAATTATCAACCAAAGGGGAAAAATATCTGAACAATGGGAAATGTAAAGAGCAGGTTTGTCCTAACTTTTTGTGATCTACCATTTATTCTAAACATTCTAAACTGCTAATTTAAACGAACTACAAGTGAGACCCAGGTAGGCTGCAGATTGTTCTGTATAATTAACTGCTCTTTTCTCTGTAAAAAAAAAAGGCTACTTATTAGATTGCTTTCAGGGCAAGAAGCATAACAAAAATTAAAACAATGTCTTGTTCACTGATAAAGCCACTGACAAGCCATTATGATCCACTGTAGCAGACTAATTCAACCTCTAATAAATCTATTTATAATCAAACTGGATCCTTGCCATTAGTATATGTAAATAAATAAAATGAAATAAAATAGCTCCATTTGGGACCACATCTTATCTGTTCATCTGGACATAGCACTTACACATCCTGGATAGTGAGACACACTGATTTGAGTGTGGAGTCAAGGAGGCTATTTATGTGAAAAAGGTAAAGTCATTGGTCCGGGTCTTTGATCATTGGATGTTGATCAATGTGGCAGGGGTTTGGTCTCAGGCCTGCTACAGTGAGCTCTCGAGGCAGCATCGAGGTGCTAGAGGAGACGTGTGTGTGTGCTGTAACTGATGACTCTCTCTCTCTCCATATATATATATATTTATACACGCATATATATTTATATATATATATCTGTAGGTTGTGTCTTCCTGCTCCTTTTTGAACATGAAAGTTATTTGTAGTTGCGGTTTCTCGTTTTCCTTTTGTTTTGCTTTGTTTATTTGTCTTGGCATTTAGGGCAATTCATTAGCCAGACATTTTTGTTTTTCTTGTTTTTTGAGTGTCCTTCAGGTGCCTTTTTGCAAAGTCCAGGCATGCTGTCGTACCATTTAGTGAATAGTGGCTTCTGTCTTGACACTCTACCATACAGGCCTGATTGGTGGAGTGCAGCAGAAATAGTTGTCTTTCTCCAAGGTTGTCCTCTCTCCACACAACAAGAGCTGGAGCTCTGTCAGAGAGAGCACTGGCTTCTTGGCCCTTCTTTACCAATTGCTCGCATTGGTTGGATGGCTTGCTTTAGCAAGAGTGCTGCTGATTCCAGACTTCTTCCATTTATGGATGACAGAGGCCATCATGTAAATGTGCTCACTGAGATCTTCAATGCTGCAGCAATTTTTTTGTACCGTTCTCCAGATCTATGGCTCAACACAACCCTGACTTCGAGGACTACAGACAATTCGTTGGACTTTTTTTCTTGGTTTGTGCTCCAACATGCACTATCAACTATGGGACCTTACACAGACAGGTGTGTACCTTTCCAAATCATGTCTAATCAACTGAAATCACCACAGGTGGACCTCAGTCAAGTTGTAGAAACAGCTGACAAATGATCAATGAAAATAGAATGCAGCTAAAATCAATTTTGATTAATACTGCAAAGGCTGTGAATACTTATACACTCCATGAATTTCAAGGAAACCTTTTTTTTTTTAAATTTTTTTTTTATAAACTGTCCTTATGGGGTATTATGTATAGAATTTCAAGGTGGAAATTCCATGGTATGCCCTGGTTGATATTATTAAGAACTCCAGCTCTATCATCATTTCTAAACATACAGAAATATTTGCTGAAAGATTGACAGACAGAACAAGTGAAGTGCATTTATTAAAGTACATGAGATAGCCAAACCGTAGCTTGGATAGTTCTTGTATATTGATAGTCTCTTCAAATGAGGCATTACTCTACAGCAGCGGTCCCCAACCCCCGGGCCTCGGACCGGTACCGGTCCGTGAGTCGTTTGGTACCGGGCTGCAAGAGTTGAGGCTCAGGTGTGAAATGTATGGTTTTCAAGGTTTTTATCGGTTTTCAGCGTTATTTTGTTATCGTTTTTATTGTTAACTCGTTAACGTTAACTGTGTTATGAATAAATCTTCTTTTTTTCGGTACCGGTACTAGTTTTATTTTGTTGTATTTATCCGTGACACCTTAAAGGCCGGTCCGTGAAAATATTGTCGGGCATAAACCGGTCCGTGGCGCAAAAAAGGTTGGGGACCGCTGCTCTACAGCATATCTCTAAACCCAGCACTGTCTCGTACCATGCTGCTGTAGACTGATTTGTAAACCTTCAAAACATCAAAAGCTGAAGGGCGGTCGGTGGGATCCTTCTTCTTGCACTTCTCATGGATCTGAAAAAGATGGAAATGGACTAAATCCCCACCAGGTACCTTTCCCATAAGGAACCACGTCACATCTGGGATCTTCCAAATATCGGTCTTCTCATCATACTCTGGCATGAGATTGTCTGAAAATGGCTTTCCATTGTTTCTGAATGGCCATAGCTGCTCTGGGGCAACAAAATCTCCAGTGAGCTCCCGATGGCCACATTTCACTGACAAGTTTCTGGACATATCCACTTCAGGAAGTGCATCAAGGTCATTCACTACTAGATGAAAGTCATTTGTCAGTAGAAATTGGGACAGAGTTTTCTCAAGGCTGTTTGAATCGCACATAACTCGTCGCCCAACTGGGCTGTTATGAAGGTAATGGAGGATGGTGACGTAATCTATAGCTAGCCTCAGCCGCATCTCCCAATTGTTGTGTTGCTGGTGCTGCTCTTTTTCAAGAACATCATCCAGATTAAGCAATGAGCCAAACGGGTGGTGTTCTGTCAAAATGATGTGCTCTTCAAGGCAAAACCCCACCAATTGAACCACCTGGGGGCTCTGCAGGGCCTGTAACATTGACAATCCATGGAGAAAATCCTCCAAGTAATTGAGAGATGATAGCCTTGACAGAGCTACCTTCTGGCCTCTCCACTCTGCCAAATAAACCTGAGGAAAGAAAACCAAATAGATGAGATTCACAAGGTCTACTGACTGTTGCCAATGATAAAAATTAATATTTTTAACAAAATCTGTATTTTTAACTGTACAAACCTGCCATGTATTACTTTATGACATAATCAATTATTTTAGCTTTATTTATGCTTTTTTTCTTCTTCTTTTTGTACGTCCCGTCTGACACTGTAGCAATTAGAATCAGAGTTATTGTCTAAAGGCCAAGAAAAATGCCCAACAGATTTATTTTACCAAGTAGACCATTACGGCTTTTGCTATACTGGTCCACTTGAATGTCATATTTCATTCAATCTTATTATTATTATCATCAATTTTATTTTATTTAAATACAATAAAATCAAATATCAGCTCCCCTGTTGACCCCCATAGTCACCATCATTCCCCAGAAGCCATCAAAAGCAGGGGGCCCAGGCGACTCAGATACGGGCCCACAGCAGTAGCACCACCACAGAGCATGGGGCGACCCACCCGACTCCACTGCAGAGGTAAATTACACCCACCCTGGCATTTAGTGAATTCAGTAAAAGACTACATGAGACAATAGACATCCAGGTTGAGTTCATCGTCCACCTCTGCACCTCATCAAGAGGCACTCTCAAGAGCTCAAGAGAGATTTTTTTTTCATGGCAACGAATGTGAATGTTACAATTAAGTTACAAGCAATTTGCCCTAAAACTTTCTTTTTTGAACATTAAACAATGTGGGACCTGTATAACATCAGTGTGCTTTGTATTTTGTTGTGACATGTTGTCCAGTGTCACAACTATGATAAGTTGCTAAAGTTACAATGGGAAATTAACATGGAATCTCTTGACATTACATTTATTTGATACACATACAAACTTAGCCAATACACACACACACACATATACATATACATATATATAAAAATCTGTCTACCTTCTTCACTGCTCCCTGGCCAATCAGCTTCAGCTCGTGTACTTCAGCGTTTATTTGTAAACACTGGAGCCAGGCGGTGCAGTCTTTCATGGTTGGCATTTTAAAGTGTTGAGGCACACAGCCCACCAGAGGTGAAACTTGCTGCAAACCAGGCTGATACACAGAGTCCAGATAGAGGTAAATGAAGATATTGGTAAGAAGGAAAGCAGCAGCACATAGTCCAATTACTGGAACAATGTAGGCCACAGTAGTCCTGCTGCGCTGACCCACTGTGCCCTGCATCTAAAATAAAAAGAGGAATGACAAAAGGGATATTGTAAGTGTACTAATTACAGCTACAGATATTAAAGAGTAGCACAACACGAGGCTGAAAAGCAGTATTTTCCTGCCTTATTCTCACACCCTTTGGCCACTGTGGTCAGAGGTATATTGTGTGGTCAGCTGTACCTGCTGTGTGCCTTAACCCTTTAAAACCGGTCAGAGCGGGCACACTCCATTTTGCGCAACTATTTTTAAATCCCGGTAGCACTGCAACCACGTGAGCTAGCGCAATAATTTTTTTGCATATGAAACCGGAGGAGTTTTACTTACATCTTATGCCATCAGCTTGTCCTAGATCACAGTTTCCTTCCACATATAGCTTTGCAAAAACTGCATAAAAAGCACTTGCAGCAACAAAAATAAAACAAAAATAGTTTAAAGATTTTCAGGAAAAATATCCACTAGCCTATCTATTTTCTTATTCTCCCAGTATTAACAAATGTAACGAAGTAACAAATTACTTACTTTAAAATGGTGAACACACCTTCATTCATTTTGGTGTGCTCAACTTTATTACTGGGAATAAATCCAAAAAAAATCTATACCAGGGATAGAGGTAATGTTCTTGATAACTGTACATCTACTTTTGTGCCAGCCACTCACAGTCACTATTTTTCAAATCTCTGCTGTGTTTCATCATGAGTGACTGGCTGTCCCTGTCAATTCCTGTCATGTCTTAAAACCAGTGATGGGAATAACGGCGTTACAAGTAACGGCGTTACCTTTTTCAGTAACGAGTAATCTAACTAATTACTATTCTTATCGTTACAACGCCGTTACAGTCACTAACAAGAAAATGCGGTCCGTTACTATTTTTCAACAAACAAACGGTTGAAGCTGTGTTCAGCTTACCGCATCTTATATCAGTTGCACGGAAGTAGCTGACTACGTAAGTAATCTGGACGCCACAGCTTTAAGCAGCTGCGCGCGCTCCCGATCACTGTCTAGCACAACACCTGGAGCTCAGGGGGCAAAACAATCGCATGAGTGCTGCTGTTTGACTGAGGAAGAATAAAGTAGTCGTGGTAAGCCAATCACATGACCACTTAAAGACAAAGCAACAAGGTGATATATACCAGTTTTTAAATTGTGTTGATAGGCCACGTAAAACCAGAGTCATGATAAACAATATATGCGGCGTTTTTTCCTGAATAGTTTCGTGACGTTTACTGTCTAACGACTGCGCTAGCAAGCACTCTCTGCTTATGAGCAAAAAAACAGGGGAGGTTTTAGGACTGATGGAGAGAGAGAGAGAGAGAGAGAGAGAGACAGCAGAAAAAGAGAGTGAGTGAGTTTTGAGATGTGAGAGATTTGTGACGTTTAGCGTGTTTGGAGTGTGTAGTTAATGTGTTGTCTTGTGTAGTTAGTGTGTAGTGTTGTGGATAGTTTTGTGTTGTGTCAGAACAATGAGGCAACTGCTGTCTCCAGGTAGAAACAAGAGTGATACACCTGCTGCTGTCAGACCTGCAGGTATCAGCCCGTCATGTTCTCCTTTATAGTGGACAGAAATTATTTTTTTGGAGTGGCACAAATAATTTGTGTGGCATCTTATTGAATGCAGAACAGCTGATTGTTCTGTAAATAGTCTGAAATGGTTATTTAAAAAATCAAGGTAAAAGGTAAATGGATGCAAATAACTTTGTTGTTTGCAAAACTTGTGCATAGGATTTTAAAATTGACAATTCACATTTGCATTTAAAGTTATGAAATATGATTCATTAAACATGTTTGTGGTTGTTACAGTAAAAATATAACTTTTTCTACTCCGATTTTATATTTTTTGTCTGATTTTAGATCAATTGTGTTAATACAGTATGTCAAAATGAAAACATAAGTGTAAATTCAGACACGTGAGGTTGTGCTGAAAAGGATGATACCAAACAAGGCAAAGTAAATAGTTTTTAAAGGTAAAATGTGGAGGGAAAATCAAAAGTAGTGAATGACTCTGTCCCGCTGCTGAGAAAATAACAAATAACAAATTTTTACAGTTTAGAGTAAAATATCAATCATGTGTATTTAATCTCTGTAATATTCTGGATATTTATAATTGAGCTATTTGCATACATTAAAGCTATTCCTAATTTTTGTAACTTTGTAATATATTGAATTGTATTTAATTTAGTTCAGTCTGTTACTGTTTTTATTGTCTTGGAACAACTGTAAGCACATAATAATAATAATAAAGTTTTCTGATTCTGATATTGTGTCCTAAATGTTATGTAACCATCTGCCACCAGATGGAGGGTTGTTATTGAGATACACCTGGATCTATTAATCTCTGCTTCATGTTTTTGTGAACACTATTAGTTAGTTCGCAGATACTGGCAGCTGAAATTTTCTCCAAAAGGTGGATGGGCACTCCCTTAGCGACAGGGTGAGGCATTCAGTCATTATGGAGGGGTTCAGAGTAAAACTGCTAGTCCTCCACATCGAATGGAGACGGCTAAGGTGGTTCTCTCCTAAGTAGGGTGTTCCAACTAAGCATGTCTTACCAAGAAGAGGCCCCGGCATAGACTCGGGACAACACGAGAGAGATTACATTTATTGGCTGGCCTCGGAAAAGCTTGATGATTCCCTGGATAACTTGGAGGAGGTGGCGAGAGGGAGGCCTGGGCTGCCGCCTCTGGAATTTAGATACGTGGAAGAAAATGGCTGGATGAGTTCTTGTTTTGTTGTTTTAGAATTTTAGTTTTATTGAAGTGGTTGTTATGAATTTTCAAACAGCATGCATCATTCATAATGAACGCCACAATGCGCCACACTTTTCCAATGTTAATTTTTCATACTTTAACAGTACATGAACACCTTTTGTAGCAACATGTTTTCATATCATATTTAGCATCGGTTTGTTTTAAGTGTTCTTAGTTGTTGTCTGTCTGGAGTAAAACGTACAATTTTGATAATGCATGATGCAAGGTGTTGTACAGTTAAGCGGCATGATTCATTTATTGAAGAATGTGATTAATGGTTTAAAAAAACATTTGTTATTAATTTTTGACTTTTTTTTTTAAACAGTTCTTAGAACAGTTCTTCTCTGAGTGTTTCTTTAGACGTGTCGGTTCGTACAACTTTTTTTTTACGGTTAGTCGATTAAGAAATTAGAAATATCGCTAATCTTTGGTATGGATGAAAATGACTAAAATAACTAGTTCTAATAACTACATACTCTAGATTAGTCAAATGGTGCCAGGAGAACAATCTTCTCCTAAACTTCAGCAAGACAAAGGAGCTGATTGTGGACTTCAGTACAAAGGAGGCGAGGAATTACGAGCCGCTAAACATCAGTGGTGCGCCAGTGGAGAGAGTGGATAGCTTCCAGTACCTGGGTGTCCACATCACTCAGGACCTGTCATGGTCATGTCACATTAACACCCTGGTTAAGAAAGCCTGTCAGCGTCTCTTCTTCCTCAGAAGATTTAGAGACTTCCATTTCCAGCTGAGGATGCTTAAGAACTTTTACTTCTGCACCATTGAGAGCATCCAGATGGGGAAATATCTGCACCTGGTATGGGAACAGCACCAAGAAGGACAGACAAGATCTTCAAAAAGTGGCGTGCTTAGCCAAATGCATCATTCGCTATAGGGCTGCCACGATTACTCGGCTAGTCACAATTATGCTGACTATCAAAATCGTCGACGACTAATTTAATAGTCGACGCGTCGTTTGAAGCTTTGTAAGATCCCAAAAGACGCAGGAATAAGTAGTAGTATTTAAGAGTGTAATAGCGGACTGAAACAGAAGATGGCAGCAATGCATGTACAAGGATGCCAGGTGCCGTTAACCCCCGAGAAGAAAAAGAAGAAGCAGTGTCCGGTATCGTAGCTGTGTCCAAATTCAGAAACCGCATCCTCCTGTGTCCGCATTTGTAGGCCAATTACGTTACAGCGACACGACGAAGACTGTCCAAATTCGAAGACTCCGACAAATGCGGCCGACAAATGCACCCTTTATTTCCCCAGATTTGAAAGATGGGTCGGGTGTATACTTCGTGGCCCAACCTATCCCAGAATTCATAGCGCGGCCCTGCTCAGTTTCCAACAATGGCGGCAGCTAGTTAGTTTTAATATTTCTTTTATTATCCTTTCTGGGTCACAAAATAAATGTTTAACATATTTTCAGGCGAGAATGTGGCTGTGTAAACTTGAAATATCTGCTCAGTTTATCAAGACACCACATATTTTCAAAAGCGCTCCGACGTTTTCAGAGACGTCTGTTACCCACCAGCTCGATATCTAGCCGGGGTTCAAGGCTCACTAGAGCCGGTGAGAACACCGGACTCCCGGCAAATCATTTTCAAACCCACCGCCGTCTTTCGCTACTCAGGTTAAACATGATATATATGTCACTTAGATAACTTAAAAATGTTATTGTTTGGCTTTTTTCAGTATTTTATTTGTTCTTGAGTAAACCGGTTTGGCTGAGATTAAAGTTATAGTTTTTACACAGCTGAATAAACGTCAAGCAGACAACTGATTATCAGAAGTGTGAGATGCTCGAGAATATACTCTGGTGTCCTGTTATATTTTAGATAGCAAGGAGCAGACGGCTGAGTTTATTAAACTCCACCGAAACAATCTGCAAATTTCATTAAAATTTAATAAACTATCATCTTGGCTTTTTTTTTAGTTAGCACATACCTCACAGAGGAGCTTCTTCCCTCAGGCTATTCGGTCCCTGAACCTTGTGTAGGACTGGACTCTCTCTCTCTCTCACTACTATACATCAGGAACTATTTATTCCACTGCAAACTGTTACTCTGCACACTGTTTGTTTGCACACTCTCTACTTGCACACTGTTTATTTGCAAACTTTTATAATTTCTTAAATTTGTTTATCTGCACATTCTACTTTTGTTTTGTTAATTATTTTTTTAACCTTTAATTTTATTGTACATTTTTTACAGTTAATTTTTAAATTTGTATATTATGTAAATTACTTGCTAGTTTAGTTTTATGTTTAGTTTTATGTTTACTTTTATGTCTACGTTTGGTTCGGCATTGCACAGCAACAAGCATTTCACTGCATGTCGTACTACGTATGACTGTGTATGTGACAAATAAAATTTGAATTTGTATTTCTATTTGTATATCTGAGACACTTTTCCAAACAGTCTAACTACGACATGTTTTTTTCATAGGGTCTAACAAAACCCACTCGTCCAAACATAAACATGTTTGAATGAGTATTTCAAACAGGCTATTGCAAGCAGAAACTGATGAATATGGGCGTCACCTACTTAGTGAGGAGAAAAGTGGGACTGACCACCAGGGCCCTACATGTGAGAGAGGCCCTTGCAAGACTGGAACCAAAAGTTTGTTTTTATGGCCGACCTGTCAATACCTCATAAATGTGTTTTGTAGCTGCAATACACTACAGGGAGCTACAGATCTATATTGTCTGCCAAAACTGCTCACAATACTAATGAAGTATGTAGTGTGAACGGCAAAGCATGAGGACAGAACAAAATGGAAACAGATTTAAAAATATATAAAAACAAAGTTAAATGCAGTCTGTGCAAATCTGTGCTTTTGTTCCAAAACAGCAATAATTCAGTGTACGAGCATTTAAAAGGCTGAAGAAGCTTCTTGAACAAGAAGTAAAACGTCTTCAAGAAACTTAAAGAAGTCTGGTCGCTTTTCTTTCCAAGCGTCTTAGATTACCATGAACCTACATAGACATAAACGCTGTTACTGTTTGTACAGTAATGTTTATGTTAGCTATCCTGTTGGACCTTCCCAGGATGATGCTTGATAAGTGAACATCATTACAGTTTTGTTAGTTAATGAGTGAAATGCAATATTAAACCATTAAAAAGTATTAGCTATACTGTCTCCTAGTTGTTTGTTTCCACTCACATTAGCATTAGCATTTCTTCTGAAAAGTAAACTCTTCTTTCTAACGTTAGGTAGTTGATCTGTGTATCAATAATTCGGAAACTTGTTACTCTGGATTAGAAAAAAAAATCTTTTTGATTTAATTTGAAGCTTTTATTTGAACTTATGAAGAGAAGCCATTTTTGATTTTCTATTTGCACAAATGATTTGTTTAAATACTACTAGCACTTTTTTTTCACATTTGTATTATCTAACATTTGTATTTATTTCATTTTATTCTGACAGTCTTATTGAGTAATGTTAAAAATACATTCGATTATTTTCAAATTCCTATGTTTCCTGTCAGCCCACCCTTTGCAGCTATGACAGCCTCAGGTCTTCTGGGAAGGCATTCTACAAGGTTTAGGAGTGTGTTTATGGGAATTTTTGACCATTTTTCCAGAAGCACATTTGTGAAGTCAAGCACTGATGTTGGACAAGAATGCCTAGCTCACAGGCAGGCTCTAATTTATCCCAAAGGTGTTCTATCAGGTTGAGGTCAAGATTCTGTGCAGACCAGTCATGTTCTTCCATACCGAATTCCCTCATCCATGTCTTTATGGAGCTTGCTTTGTGACTGGTTCCCATATATGTTGGAACAGGAATGGGCCTGTTGTTAGGAGCATGAAATTATCCAAAAGGTACTGCTATGCTAAAGCATTAAGAGTTCCATTCAATGGAACCAACACCAGCTCCTGAAAACAACCCTGCACTCTCTTTGCACCCATCTATCTGCTGTTAGTTAAGCAGGGCAGTTCGAGGAAGACGGTACATTGCAGTCTGATAAAATTAGCATAAAACCACATAATGACATTGCTTATTAAACAACAAAACCAAGCAACTAGGTAGCATAGCATATAGAAAGTCACTTATATGACGAGGAATGGTTTACTTTGCATTTATCAGTTCTAATGAAACAGACAAACACACAAGACAATTCAACTGCTGTATATAGTAGGAGAAATAATTTATTCATACCCTGCCAAATTTTTAAGTCTGGTCACTTGTCAACCCTGTATTGCAGATTGACATACTGCAGTTTGCAACATACTGTAGAGTACAATGACTTTATATATTTAAATGAGTTATGTATAAGTAAGTAATTCTTAGAAATGTAATCTTTGTTTTGTTACGCTTATAGAGAAAATGCTCATTATACTGACTATGAAAAGCAGCTGAACAGGCTGAAACACTAAAATTACAGTTCCTTAGCCAAATAGGCCCAATAACAGTGTGTTAAAACACTAAAACTTGTTCAATGACATGACATACATAATAGGCATAAAAATAGGCATTTAAAAGTTTGAGATGATATAGCAAGGGGGAACTAATTATTTGAGTCTCTTCTGAACAACAAAAGGCTATAAATTTTTATGGTAGATTCATTTCCATTGAGCAGTAGGAGCCAGAATTCTGGCTCCCGCAGACTTATTCTGACCTCAACCTCCATTCCCACCTCTCCATCTCCATAGACAAAGAGCTGTCAAAGGACGTCAAGGACAAGGTTGTAGACCTGCACAAGCCTTGAAAGGGCTACAAAATCACCCAAAAAGCTTGGTAAGATGGTGACAACTGCTAGCGAGATTGTTTGGAAATGGAAAAAAAGAAAAGAAAATGACCTTGGACTTCGGAACTAGTCTCCTGCAGAAGGGCTAAAATCTGCGATGGGCACTGCTAGTACCATGTGGTTTTTACCAGTGGACAAGAGCGTTCCCTGTGCCTTTGGGTCAGGTGACTGTCATTTGTGCTTCTTTGCCTACATTGCCCCACCGGGAGACTTAATGCTTACATTGGCAATGACAGTGATACCGGGAGGGGCGTTATTTGGAGAAACAGCCTGTCTGACCTGAACCCAAGTGTTTTATTATTCGACCTTTGTACAATTCACAATTTGTGAAATGCCTCTGTGTTCCTTTGGATAAGCTGGAAACCTAAACAAAGACAGTTTAGGTTTCTGCTCACACATCTGTCCCAGAAAAGCAGAAGAAAATGGATGGATAAATGGGTGGATTGACCATTTTGAACCATTACATTGTACCCTAGGAAAGCTAATTCTATTTGTTCATTCCTGCAAATAAAATATATCTTTAGTGAAGTCTTTTCCCACTATTTTTCTATACCACTGGAATCCTAAATACTTAATAAAAACAAAGAAAATAATGCATTCTTTTACTTGGTAAACCAAGAACAACTAATTTAGTCATAAACTTATTGTAGACTATGGTATGTTGACAAACAAGGACTAACATATGGGGAGATTTCAAACCCTGCAGATTTATGGACATAACAAATTTTAATAAATGGTTGGTATATGACCACTAATTACCACTATAGAGTGTATACAGTTGTCAGATCTATTATGTTTTTATAAATTAATAATAGTAATAAAAAACAAGTAAGAGATATGGATGAAGAATGAAAGGGGACTCAAAGAGAGAGATACTGAATCTGCACCATGTCAACCGTTGACCTGTGTGGATGTTTGAAAACTAATTCTAAAACAGATTAATGCATGTAAAAATGGCATGTTTTTAAAATGTATCTGAACATGTTTGAACCAGAATCCAAAGAGGAGGAAATAGGTGGCATGAACAGTTACAGCTATAAAGATGAGTAAGACTAGAAAAGCATTACATTAACGGCAGTCCACTACATATACTAACGAAAAACTGTGCTCTCTGGACTTATTGGGGGATTTAAAAGTGAAATTTTAAAAACTTTTAAAAACAAGCTATCTTAACAAGCAGTGTTTATTTTGCCAAGTTGTAAGGGGTGTATTTGGAAAATGGTTTTAAAATGTTGACCTAAAATTTGTACTCTCGGGAAATGCTAAATGTGCCAAGTTTAAGTGTCTAAAATCAAACAAACAAACAAACAAACAAACCCTAAGACTAAAACAGTTTCTTTACTTGCAGCGGAAACAAACGTTTTTGGTAAACACGGTTTAAGTTAAAGTATTTAAAAATGGACACGAGAACTATCATGCTTAAAGTATAATAATAAACCCACACTAAAGATCCCCAAGTAATTAAATACCACAGATGGCGGCAGGCATAAAATAGTGGCTTTTGGGCATGCGTAAGACTTTGACTACGTGCATTTCAGCGCGTGATATTCTTCGCACGGTTTTAAAATGGAACAAATGTGCAAATGTAAAATAATTTCATGTTAAGTTATATTACAACAATGAGATACAGCTAAATGGTGTCAGGCAGAGCAATCTTACGTTTAGCTAATGTAGAGCAATAACACAAGGAAGCCCACGTAGAGGTGATGAAGAATATCTATTAATTAGCGTTATTTACGAAGATGCCTACCGTAACTAGGGTTCACATGGTGTTATGACTCAGGAGGTACTTTTTGAGGATAGCAACATGTCTGCTACCCCATCCACCATCAACCGTATCAAGAAAAAAACTTCCTTTCAGATTTCCAGAATAAAAGCATAGTAGTTCACCGAACTAAAAACGACTTACCCAAAATATTCCGTTTTTATTCCCCATATTCAAGTTTCAGGGGTTGCAATAACTACACTGTGATGAAGCCTTTCTGAGTCTATCTGAAAATAATAAATAATGAAATGCCGGCTTTTACTCTGAAAAGTGAAAGTGTGGACGCCACTGCTTAAGCTCAAGGAAGCATAGGTTATTACAATAACAGGCGAGTGGAAGACGCTGAGTGGCAGCGTGCAGGTATCTTTTCACTTTCAAAATTCATATCTTCAGAATCTTTAATCAAGCTCTATAGTACTTTTGCTATTGTAGTGAAACTGATAACCTGACAAAAAACGAACCAGCTTAACAGATGGCGGGCGTTAGCTTATGTGAAAAACCGATATGAAAGTTGCCTTTTTAGTAACCTGATAAGGTAGACTAAGTTGTAGGAAACCCCTAGCTACATTTTTCTTTAGATTTCGCTTGCTTAGATATAAGGTCATGTATATGTATCGATTCGCTAAATCGATGCATTTTCCCTTTGTAGCTTCCGGTCTATGTCCAGGCGTGACATATGTTTAGTCGTCACGCCAGTGCTATTTTTGCATTATTAAAAACAAACGCTCAATCAATCAATCAGTCGAATAAATAAATTCTCACGCAATAGCTACACGCTTGTCGTTATAGGCACCGACCAGCTGTCATGTCATAAAATGTATGAACGTGTCTACCCTTATATTGCAATGATTTTTTTTGTTTTTTAAAAGATGCTTAATGTTAGTATGTACGTAATAGTATACATGTGAAGATGTTCAGTAAGCCTTGCATTGTTTTTGACGTGTGGGAATAGCCCTGTTTCCATAGTTTCCTCCGTCTCCTGGGTTCTGATGTCAACAGAGCTTCCCCTTCTCACTCCTCCTCTGTTAAAGCCACCCTACTCTGTTATCTGTTAACAGATGATGAGTCACCAAGCAAGCAAAGCATCTCGGTTATTTTTCTTTCGCCATTAATAAGCATTCTCTGGGTTTCAAGTATGTTTCAAGTAGAGGAGAATAGCAGTTGTTGTTGTTTGGATTTTGCCATAATGATGTTATCATCACATTTACGTCTTTGAGTATTTGAAAAGAAAAAATTGAAAAGACTGTTTCAAAGCACGTTTTGCTACAAGCCTCATTCAGATAGCATTTTTTACTATTTCTTAAGGACATGACTTTCAAATACTGTTCAGATACTGCTTTCTCTGAAAATCCCCGAAAGGCCTTCAGAAAGCATTTAGAACTATAGCTCTAGATAAATTGCAAGAGAGTCTGACACACACATAAACTTGCCTAAAGGTTTTCCTGATCCACTTGATCCACTTCCAGCATATTCTTTTGGCATGTTGAATTTTAAGGCAAATTTGAGACAATATGTGCGTTTTGTCTCAATTAACAGTTATATTTTCATTTTCACACACTGTATTAACACAATAGACCTAAAATCACACAAAACAAAAAATCTCAGTAGGAAAAAGATTTTTTTACAATGAAAACAGAATTAAAATGCAGAAAATGTCTCAAGCTTTTTTTGTATAACTATTTATAAAATAATAATCATAATCATGTGTTATAATAAGATGCCACACAAATCATTTGTGCCACTCCAAAAATTAGTTCCTGTCCACAATAAGACAGACAATATCTATGTCGTCCCCTCAGCCTCCCTGGAAAAGTCTGTTCCAGGGTGCTGGAAAGTAGAGTGCATCTGTTTGTTGAATCTCGGATACAGGAGGAGCAATGTGGTTTTTGTCCTGGTCGTGGAACACTGGACCAGGTTATTATCCTCTCACGGATAGGGTGCATGACAGTTGGCCTAACCAGTCTACATGTGTTTTGTGGATTTGGAGAATGCATTCAACTGTGTCCCTCGGAGTGTCCTGTGGAAGGTGCTCCAGGAGTATGGGGTGTTTGGCCCATTGCTATGGGCCATTCGATCCTTATACAACCGTTGCATAGCCGGCAGTAAGTTGCCTTTTTTCACCGATTCTGTTCACAATTTTTATGGACAGAATTTCTAGCCTAGAGGCGTAGCGGAAGGCTTTCACTTGGGTGGTCTCAGAATCTCATCTCAGCTTTTCGCGGAGGATGTGGTTCTTTTGGCTTCATTGGGTGATGGCGTCCAGCTCGCACTGGAATATTTTGCAACTCATTGTGAAGCGGTGGGAATGAGAATCAGCACCTCCAAAACTGAGTCCATGGTCCTTAGCTGGAAAAGGATGGAGGGCCCACTCCGGGTCAGAGGAGTATAAGTATCTCTGGGTTTTGTACACGAGTGATGGGAGAAGAGAGCAGGAGATCGACAGACGGATTGGTGCTGTGGCTGCAGTGATGTGAACCCGGTACCAGTCCGTTGTGGTGAAGAGAGAGCTGTGGGTAGTGACCGAAAGAACGAGATCGCGGACGCAAGCGGCAAAAATGAGCTTCCTCCGAAGGGTTGCTGGCCTCTCCCTTAGAGAAAGGGTGAGAGGTTCAGCCATCCGGAAGGGTCTCAGAGTAAAGCCGCTGCTCCTCCACATGAAAAAGAGCCAGTTGAGGTGTTTTGGGCATCTGACAAAGATGCCTCCTGAGGTGCCTCTTGGGTGAGGTGTTCTGGGCATGTCCCACCAGGAGGAGGCCCCGGGGCAGACCCAGGACACGCTGGAGAGATTATATCTCGGCTGGTTTGGGAACGCCTTGGTGTTCCTTCAGACAAGCTGGAGGAGGTGGCTGCTTAGGCTGCTGCCCCCGCGACCAGGCCCCGGAAAAGCAAAAGAAGATGGATGGATGTTAGGGCTGCCACGATTAGTCGACTAGTCACGATTACGTCGACTATCAAAATCGTCGATGACTAATTTAATAGTCGACGCGTCGTTTGAAGCTTTGTAAGATCCCAAAAGACGCAGGAATAAGTAGTAGTATTTAAGAGTGTAATAATGGACTGAAACAGAAGATGACAGCACTGCATGTACAAGGATGCCAGCTGCTGTTAAACCCCGAAGAAGAAGAAGCAGTGTCCGGTATCGTAGCTCGATACCGGACACCATAGCTCAAGTCTCGATAGAGCCGGTGAGAACACCGGACTCCCGGCAAATTGTTTTCAAGCCCACCGCCGTCTTTTGCTACTCAGGTTAAACATGATATATATGTCACTTAGATAACTTAAAAATGTTATTGTTTTTTTTTTTCCAGTATTTTATTTGTTCCTGAGTAAATCGGTTTGGCTGAGATTAAAGTTATAGTTTTTACACAGCTGAATAAACGTCAAGCAGACAACTGATTATCAGAAGTGTGAGATGGTCGAGAATACACTCCGGTGTCCTGTTATATTTTAGATAGCAAGGAGCAGACGGCTGAGTTTATTAAACTCCACCGAAACAATCTGCAAATTTCATTAAAATTTAATAAACTATCATCTCTGCTTTTTTTTTTAGTTAGCACATACCTTAAGCCCCAAGGGGGTTTCTGAGCTTCCTGCTCGAAAATGTAATGCCCAAATCTAATTGATTATTTCTCTGCAATTACAAACTCTGTACTTACAATCCTGGTATCAAAATAAAGCTAACACTTTGAGATTTCATCAGAGGTGTAAATATTGAAGCAGATATTACTGTGTCACAGTTACTGAGACTGGAACACAGAAAAAGTAAGTATATTTTATCCTCGCCTAATTTTATTTTTTTAATTTTTAGCATATAACCCTTTTAAAAATATGACTCAGATCACATTTGGTTCCAGGATTTCAGTAACCAACATATAAACATCATCTGTGCAAAGATTTATGTTTCTAAAGTGAAACAGTGAAAAATTACAGCCCTGTCAATACATGAATATCCAGACGTTGTACAAAAATGTCCAATTTTGGCACACAATTGGACACTGTGCCAGTTGAATTTTTTAGGTATTAAAGAGCAGAAATTAATAAATTTTATTAACAGGCCTAAAAATGCTTTTTTTAAAATATATTTTTGAAGAATTAACCACACATTTACATGGTAATGGCCCTTTTCTGCAGTGCGCATGAAGCGTTTAATTGGTCTCTGGCCCTTTAAACTCAGAGGGGCTGTAACTTTGGTTTCTTTTGGTCAATTTGCATGATTGACACCTCTTTTTAATCGTTTTAGCCAATAGAATCAAAGTAACGATGCCACGTTCACGTCACTTCAACCAATGTGACGTGGCGTCTGTCCAGTCATGTGTCTGTAGGTGGGTCTAAAATGGAGTTTGTTGACGGAAAACGGCTCTGATGCGGCTAGGTAGGCGTGGTAACTTCTGATAATCACGTGGCTACCAGCTACCGGCGAAAATAACGGAGGAAATTGGGACGGTAAGCCAATCTCTGTCTTAGCGCATTTGCGTCGCTATGTGTTTTTGTGGTCTTCTTTTGCGGCTCATTCAGTGAATTTTGGTCTGATCGTGGTGAAACTTGGTGTGTGGAGTCAGTGATAGCTCTGGAAGCTAACCAGCCTATCTTTAGCCGGTTACATGAAGTCTGGAGAATTTCCGGTTCGATTTTGTTTGTTTAGCGGTCTTCTGCACATTTACATAACTGCTCTTTTAATCATGGCTTGTTTTCGATGTGTTTGGTGGTTTTAGAAATGGTTTATATGACATTTTAGCTGAGATTCAGAGGTTTCTGTGGATACCACACATGTCTGGACTTATATTTCTCACCCCGTGTTACAACCGATTAAATGTGATCTCCTCCTTTTTGCCCCCGGTACCGGGGGCGTGGGGCTTAAAGCTGTAAGCTAATAATAGTTATATAAGAGCAGATGCATGGTGGTGCAATAAGCTGTACGTTGTACATCCAATGGATGTTGAAAAGGCTCTGGAGGTCCCTGTATTAAGCACGTAAACCTGTGACACAAAAATCACCAAACTCGGACCACCACAGACTGTTTTCCATCGTGGTGATGAATAAAATGCTGGGCTGGCATGTAAAAGGGCATTTATTCCCTTCAAGGACCTGAAGCTCCATAAACCACCCCTCCATTAGCCAAACCCATCTGTTCTCCGATTGGATTGTTAAATTTGTGATTGACATGACATTGGCCAATCAGATGAAATGAAGAAAAATAGGGTCAAAATTTGTACTTGTAACTTGAAACTTGAGTGCAGAGTTTCACACGTATTTTTTGGCTAACTCCACACACAAATTCTTTTTACACATACACATCTTTTTTACGCACACACAAATTCTTTTTACACATACACATCTTTATTACGCACACACAAATTCTTTTTACAAATACACATCTTTATTACGCACACGCAAATTATTTTCACACATACAAATCTTTTTTACACACACAAATTATTTTTACACACACAAAACTTTTTTACACACACACAAATTATTTTTACACATACAAATCCTGATTTACAAGTACAAAATATTTATGACCACAATTTGAGCCCATAGTTTTAAGTCTGCACTTCTGACTTGATGAGAGTGCGTCTTGTGCTATGTCATCTAAAATCTGTCATTTTATTTGGACACATGGCATGCCCATCAACTCTTTTGGGTTAAATTTGGTTACAGTTGCAGGATTCATTTTAGCAGTCAAAATGCCAATCGCCTGATCCCTGCTTGTCTGTGGCAGTCAAGGCATTAGGGATAGGGTTTGGACTCAGGGGTTAGGGCTTTATATTGGACTATTGATCACACCATGTGGACATAACTTTGCCCTGCTAGTCTGGTCACCTGAAATGAACTACTTTTTCATTGCTGTTAATTGTTTTGCTGCATTTGTTGTATGTATGAATAATACTAATAAATTAGTACTTGTGTTGGACCAATGAGGCTATGAGTTAAGCAAGACATTTTGAGGAAGTCAGTGCATTTCAGACTGATGACATTAAAATACCACAATGACACTGGTTTTTAATTAAAAAAACAAAACAAAAACAAACGGGGGCGTGGGGGAGCATTTTAGTTTATCACTTTTGTGGTGATGATTGCATCATTTAGCTTGGAACTTTTGTTAGAGCTCATCAAACAACGTGAGGCAGCACACCCTCATGTTACAAAATCAACCATTATGTCCGCAAGACCGTTAGATGTCATATGTGACTTAGAGTGGGTTTTAAAAATCGATTTCCCCGATTCAAATTGATTTTAGTTCTTAAATAATGCAATATCGATTCAATAAATCCTGAATTGATTAAATGAACAAAAATATAAGAAATAAACATATATATATATATATATATATATATATATATATATATATATATCAGAAATAAATGTAATGTAAAAAATAAATATGCCAATGATAAATATGCAATGAATGGTATAAATATATGTAGAAATGAAAAGAATATGTGCAAATTACTGAATATGCAGAAAGTCAGAAGATGAATATTGTGCAAAACGCCATTTATGGAGTGCATAAAATGTCATAGTTTCAATAAAGTGACAGTGAAGTGGTCAGTGTTCAGCAGTCTGATGCCCTGATGGAAAAAGCTGTCCCTCAATCTGCTGGTTCCGGACCAGATAGACCAGTACCTCCTGCCTGACGGAAGTAGTTGAACGGTGACTGTGACTGGGGTGACCTGAGTCTTTGATAACCCTTCCCGCTTTCCTCAGGCACCGCTTGCTGTAGATGTCCTGGAGGGAGGGAAGCTCCCCTCCAATTATCCTTTCGGAACACCGCACCGCTCTCCGAAGAGCTTTGCGGTTGTAGGCAGTGCTGTTGCCATACCAAGTAGTGATGCATCCAGCGAGGATGGTCTCAATGGCATCGCGGTGGAAGGTCTTGAGGATGCGGGGGCCCATGCCGAATCTGTTCAGTCTCCTGAGGAAGAATAGGCGCTGCTGTGTCTACTTCACTATTTTGTTCCTGTGAACTGACAATGTGAGATCCTCCGCCAGATGTACACCTGGGAAATGAAAGCTGCTCACTCACAGCAGCGCCATTGATGGTAATGGGGAAATTTGCTTCTCTACACCTTCAGAAGTCCACTATCATCTTTTGTCTTTGTGACGTTAAGGATGAGATGATTCTCTTCGAACCTTGTAAGCTGCCTCATCACCTTTGGTGATAAGACCCATCACTGTTGTGTTGTCCACAAAACCTGAAACAATGAAATTGGAGTTGCTAGTGGCCGTGCAGTTGTGGTGTAGAGTGAGTACAGGAGAGGGCCCAGTACACACCCCTGTGGAGCACCAGTTTTCATTATAACTGGGGATAAGGTGATGCTGCCCAGTCTGACCACCTGGTGTCTGTCAGACAGGAAGTTAAGGATCCAGCTGCAGAGAGAGCTGCTCAATCCTAGATCCTGCAGTTTCCTGTCCACCCTTTAGGGAACAATGGTATCCTTACTGGATAATAATTAACACACTCTATGAATGGAAAGAGTTGTAGATGTTGTAGTTGTAGATGAATCTGAAACCAATTTGGGCCAGCTGAAAAATTCCGTGATAATTCCATTATGATTTAAATTCTAAGACTAGTATAGAAAGTGAATTCCCATCAATTTCCATCTCTACATCTATTCAAAAACAACCTTGACCTTTTCAGTAACGTGAAATGTTGTGATTTCTGTAATATCATGATATTTTATCTCGCATTAAACTTTACTCCCCTAAGCTTTAATATTATATCAAACTCACCAGGTAGATGTGTCAATTAAACAGTGTTTACTGTCTAATGGACACATTTTGTTAACAAAATAATTATATATTGCTGCCTTATTGGGTTCTATATCTGTCACTTTTGCATTTAGCATGTTTTTGTTTTTTGTTTTTGTTCTCCAGGTTTCTGCTCCAGGATTTTTGTTTGACAGTGACAGCATCTATTTTTACATTTTCAGCATAGAGACATTACACTGATAATCACTGGAATGATGGGAGTTCCTGCATCCTGTGTGGTGGTGCTAACATTCATTCTTTACAGCCACAGTTTGAAAATACAAAGTACTCTGCATGTGTCTAAAAGGTAAAAATATACACATATTGTTTTATTTTTTGTCTAGCTACAGCCTTACTAGCCTAAAGCAACTTTAATTATAAAAACACAAAAATGTATGGATTGGTATATGATATGGTATGCTGGTTCTTGTTTTGATGTGTTTTTGGTGTAATTGAACATGTTATTAATAATTGATTGTGTCTGTATTACTGAAGTTCTCAGGAAAATGTTCTGAATCCCAGTAAATGTGTGTCCAGGACTAATCAGCAGCAGATAATAGCAAATCCATACAACTTCTCTGTGGATCTTCGCATGCCTGGTGTTATCCCAACTGGGGTAAGTCTGTTTCCACTCAATGTTGGTGTGTGTCTATCAGTAGGGATGTGCGATATGACCAAAATCTCATATCCCGATATAAAACATCTATCGTCCCGATAACGATATAAATCACAAAAATGTAAAATTTTCTGTATATTCTGTGAATCTCGGGCAGCTCGACTTGCGTGAAGTGTTTCCAGCTGGGCGTCGTGTACCTGGAGTCTAATGTTTTAACCGATACATGAAACTATACCTTCTCAAACATAAGTTGTAACGGCCGCCGTTTTCTTTGTGAGTATTTATTACACGGCGTGCTGCGGGGAAAAGCCTGTTCTAACATTTGACTCTAAGGTTTATTTTTTAGCACCTGACGGCTCTTTTTTGCATCTCATCTGTAAACACTCTTCATACTCTTTCACGTGATTCAGTTTATTTTGAAAAGTCTCAACAGGATCTTGAGCTTTATTGTGAAAGGTTTATGTGGAAAATAAACAAGCGGACATGCGGTGGTTTTACCGTCGTTGCTAACAGGTGCTTGTCCGTCCGTAGTGTGGTTATATTAAATATAAGAGAAAGAAAGAACTTTAAGAAATTAATATAGCCACTACAGTGACCATCAAAACGATGAAAAAATATTGCCGTAAACAGTTTATTTTGCGACACCATGAAGCAAATGATAGCGTAAAATGAAACGATAGATGTTTTTATATCGTCATTCGATATATATCGTTATATCGAACAGCCCTATCTATCAGTTGTTTGTTTCAGGAGTTTATGCGCACTTATCAAGGGTATGAATGCCATGGTAATTTGGGGCTTAAAATTAGTTCTTTGACCTGTTCTTTTAAATAAAGTAGAATGATTGTATAGCTTATATATTTAATGACTTTAAAATAAAAGAATTTAGTGCACAAGTTTAATTTTTAAAACATGATTTTTCTTTGTCCACACATATAATACATGCAGGCTCAAATATATATTTATATATACGCCCAGTAATATTCAGTGTCCTTAAACAAGTTGTACGTTAACCAAATGCTTTTGGTAGCCATTAACAAGTTTCTGGCACAACTCTGGATGGATACATGATCACCTTTCTGCTTTTCTGACCTTTGCCAGCGCCATCTTACCCTTCCGACCATACACAAACATCACACGGGGAAGACAGGTCAGAGAGGTATAACAATGGAAAATGCACAACATGAGGAAAGACGAGGATGAAAAAGAACTCCCCCCAGACTGAGCTCCAACAGGGAGATCAGTTTGAGAACAGAAAAAAAAAACGTCTCAGCACTAGGGCTGCCACAAACAATTATTTCGATAGTCGACTAGTCACCGATTATTTTTGCGATTTGTCAGCTTGAAGTGTTTAAGGTATGTGCTAACTAAAAATAAAGACAAGATGATAGTTTATTAAATTTTAATGAAATCTGCAGGTTGTTTCAGTGAAGTTTAATAAACTCAGCCGTCTGCTCCTTGCTATCTAAAATATGACAGGACACCGGAGTATATTCTTGAGCATCTCACACTTCTGATAATCAGTTGTCTGCTTGACGTTTATTCAGCTGTGTAAAAACTATAACTTTATTTCTCAGCCAAACCGATTTACTCAGGAACAAATAAAATACTAAAAAAGCCAAACAATAACATTTTTAAGTTATCTAAGTGACTTATATTACATGTTTAACCTGAGTAGCGAAAGACGGCGGTGGGTTTGAAAATGATTTGCCGGGAGTCCGGTGTTCTCACCGGCTCTAATGAGCCTTGAACCCTGGCTAACTATCGAGCTAGTGGGTAACAGACGTCTCCGAAAACGTCAGAGCGCTTTTGAAAATATGTGGTGTCTTGATAAACTGAGCAGATATTTGAGGTTTACACAGCTACATTCTCGCCTGAAAATATGTTAAACTTTTGTGACCCAAAAAGAATAATAAGAGTAATATTAAAACGAACTAGCTGCCGCCATTGTTGACTACTGCGCTGGGCCGCGCTATGAATTCTGGGACACAGTTTCTTCTTCTTCGGGGTTTAACGGCAGCTGGCATCCTTGTACATGCAAATACTACTACTTATTCCTGCGTCTTTTGGGATCTTACAAAGCTTCAAACGACGCATCGACTATTAAATTAGTCGTCTGCGATTTTAATAGTCGACGTAATCGTGACTAGTCGACTAATCGTGGCAGCCCTACTCAGCACATAGCACATGAATCATCACATCTCACAACACGGAAGACATAAGCTTTGAAGGCATTTGGAGGGGGTGGGGTGTGTGTGTGTAGGTCTGTGTCAGTGTACATGCGTGTGTGTGTGTTCCGTGTTCAGGCGCATGAGATGAGATGGTAGTTGGTTAGTGCGAACAAACTGCTCCCAATTTTACAGTAGTCTAATGTCCGTCACTGGTCACCAGGTCTCTCAATTCCCATTTTTCTTCTTCAAGATGTTATCCAGATTGCAGAGCCATGAGCTTCTCCAAGTTCTTATCCAAACAACTACTCCAAAAAAAACATAATCTGAGTACTCACAGCCCTGACCATCGTCTATCATGTCGGGCAGCCTTGTGGGATTTTGAACAGCTGTAGCTGCTTCTTGTTCTTCGATAAGCCAGGTCCGAGACAGCTCCAATCAACCAGAACTCTGTTATCATAGTTCCGAATTGGTAGATCTCATTCAATGTCCTCCATCGAGAGTGTCACAAGACACACGACGCAACCGACCATCGAGTATCCGGCAGCAAACGTCTCTGCAGGACAATTAGGCTCTCCCAAGCCTAGGAGTTGTCAGTTCCATTAAGGGACCAGTTGAGCAAATCCATAATTCTTCTTTAGGTTTTTAGAGAACAAGTCTGGGAGACTCTCTTAGGGATAGAGAATACGCGAGACTATACAAAAGACATGAGAAGCCAAGCGGGAAAGTGCCAGGGTTGAATGGATAACTGAAGCAGATCTGGAAGGTAAAATCCACAGTGTTCCTTAGTAATAGAAGAATTGAGGGCTCTAACCCCGAAACTGGAAGATTGGCTCAAGCAGATTTCAGGCACAACAAAGGTCATTATCCAGAATTACACAATTAGTACCGCTAAGATACTGTGCCAAAGCCTCAAACTTCCAGGCATCTGGTAGAGCACCCATGTTTGAGAAACATATCACCCCCCCTCAGAGTGAAAGGGTTTTATTATTATTATTTTTTTAAATACTGATTAAGGCATACTAGATGATACATAGCCACCTGCGATGCATCTACTGAGCTGACAATGTGGCCAGACTAAAAGTAGTCACCCAACCAAGAGCACAACTGCCCCAACTCACTCACAATGTCTCATCAGAGGAGATGTATACAAATGTAAACACTGCGCTATGCACCATCCCTATTAACAGTATCACTGAAACCAGTGACCGCATATATACCACTGCGACAATAATCCTTGAAATACTTATAAGATATTACGTATAAGATCTATAATGCATTTAAAGGAAGACACCTTTGAAGAAGAAGGCTTAGAATTAAAATAGAATGGAATAGAATAGCTTCTCCGCGAATCGGTACCTGCTGGTGCTGGAGGGGTTTGTGTGTCCCAGGGATCCCAGGGGCTATGTTGTCTGGAGGCCTTTGCCGCTTGGTAGGGTCTCCCATGGCAAATTGGTTCTGGGTGAGGGACCAGACAAAGAGGGATTTAGAAGACCCGTATGAGTAGAACATCAAGGAACAGTTCACTCTGCCCCGGATAGGGTGCCCCACCCTGGAGCCAGGCCTCATCTCATAAGCAATGCCAGCCCATCCTTATTTAGGCAATCTCAAAGAAGTTCCTCCAGATGTAATGGTCTTCTGGCATGGCCTTTGGTCTATAGTTTACCTCACAGATTTTCACTGGGATTGATTTGAATTCAGTTAAATTCAACTCAATTTTATTTACACAGTTGGTCAACGTTTTAGAACACCCCAATTTTTCCAGTTATTTACTACAATTCATGTTGTTCTAGTCCAATAAATAGTTTAAAATGATACAAAGGTTAACTGCCACAGGTAAAAAACAACAACAACAACAACAACAAAAACAACAAACCCAAAAGGTAAGGTTACCCAAAAACTTTTTCAGGGAACTCAAAATGGGTTAACAATTTAAAGCTGTTCTGGAACAATGGAGGTTGATCAAGCCTTGAAAGGCTTCGCCCCAAGTCCAGCACCCTGAGACTGCACACTAAGTGGAAAGGAGGCCAAGGACTAGTGAGTGTCAGAGCCATTATCACTATCCAGGGTGAAAAAACAAAATGCATGAGTACATCTGGAAGATGGCTGCAACTCATCGTGTGCTTAGTAAATGCCCCGGGCAACAGAAACCTGAGGAAGAACAGAAACTGCCCTGCACAGCATGCACCACCAATAGACAGGAAAGGTGGCTGATATAGAAAATTCTTACCAATGGTTGGAGAAGGTTGGACTGAAAGATGGCTCAGACGCATGACTCATGGCAGCAATGGGAACAAGCTCTAAGCACAAGATCTATAGAGACTGGGGTCCACTACACCAGACAGGATCCCCAGATGCAGGGTCAAAGATGACCCTGAAACAATCTGGCATATAAATATAGGGTGCAAGATTGTTTCAGACAGGGCATACAGGAACATCTGTGCTGAGTATGGCTGTGTAAAGGTGGTGAGAATGACAAAAATAAGATCTTGTGAGACCAGATGCAGATGGAGAAACTACTAGTTGACTAACCAACCAGACATAGCAGTGGTGGATAAGCAGAGGAAAAAGGCCGTAGTGATAGATACAAAGTGATAGCAACTAGGGCTGGGCCATATTATACTGTTCACAGTAATACCAGTACAATGTTAGGCAACGATAAGAAAATGAAGTATCGCGATGGAATATGGATAAAACGTGCATGCACGGTGCCTTTGTTTTCATACGCACATGGCCGAAAAAGCATAGCGGCAGCGGAGAATGAGAAGGGAGAAAGCGCATCGTTGAGTGAAACGGATGAGCCAGAATGGGTTTGTAAAAATGGTGCCACTTCAGTGGTGTGGAACTGGTTTGGTGTTTGTCCGTCAGATACCCACCAAAGCACATTTTTTTTGGTAGAACATGCAAGCGGGCCGTCGTTATTGCCGTATTTGTCGGACTAAGGCGTTCGTAAATCTGGGAGTAATCTGGGTCCTAAACGCCATCCCTTTCAAGTCCCAAAGTCAAACGAACACTGCAGCATCACTGAGAGTTAAAAACTGTCTAAATTCTTTCATCTTTAATAAAACGATCAGCATTGCTGCTTTGCCAGGTGTAACTATGAAGTTTAACATCCAGGCATCCATGAAAACAGAATTTATTACATTTAACGGAGTTAGAAGTTAGCAGGAAGTTAGCGGAAGTTAGCTCGCTACCTAAGCATGATATAGCATGTTCTGACTGAGAGATTTCTGAAAAAATTCAAATGTACAGCTCTGCTATCACTTCCAACATAAATGAAGACAGAAAACTAAACAGCAGTGACGTTTGTAAGGTTACTGAAGTTGGGCTAGGTGGTATATAATGATGTGCTGCGTGATCGCTAGCGACACAGCTATGTTAGCATAACATAAACAGTGAAGCTAGAGGGTGAACGCTAACACTTTTCCACTCGATAAAAGTTAACGTGAAGGTTTCTGATGGTTAGAGACAAATGCAATCGCATGGCAGGATGCTGTAAACGGTCCAAATTTCAGTTAGGAGAACAACTGAGATAATCCATCCACAATACAAGGTTAGTCATTAATATACTGCAACAACATGGGAATAGAGCAGCTGTGATAGAATACAGCATTAATGAATCAAAGGTACAGAAGTGGAGGAAACAAGAAGAATGAGTTGAATGAAGTTTGATTTATCTGACTGCTTTGTTTCGCTTAATGGTCGTATAATCCCGTGCACCTTATAGTCCGAAAAATACATATTTGACTTTTTTATTTGGCACACTGCAGTTTAATGTTGCAAAGCACCTCTTTTTAACTTCAGTGGATATTATACATGGTTATGCTCAGGATATCTCAGCCCTACTGGAAATGCCTTTTGGTTAAACTTTCAGCAAGGAATTTGCATTTGCACTGTTAAATTTCTATATAGCTTTAATGCATCTAAAAAAACGGCTGCTTGTTTAAGTGAAAATAAATGGATGGCATTTTTTTGTTGTGGAGTTGTATTTTGTCTCGCATCAATTATATCGTCAGTTATATCGTTATCGCAAATTTTCAAATATATATCGTGATAAATATTTTTGGCCATATCGCCCTGCTCTAATAGCAACATCAAGAAGAAGTAACACAAGAAGTTCGAGAGATGTGGAGTGTTAAAACAACATTGGTCCCCATGTGCACAGTGACCTCTGTGGGGCAGTGACCCCCAAACTAGGTGAGTGGCTTCAGCAGACCCCAGAGTGCAGTCCTAGATACTAGTCAGGGTCCTGTCTAGTAGAGGCTCTAAGACTGCGCTTTCCTTGACGGAAATCTTGGATATCCCTCCTGGGATCTGCTGAAGCCAAGGGGTATTAACTAGTGTGTGTGTGCGTGTGTGTGTGTGTGTGTACGTGTTTGTTTATTTGTTTTCTCCATTTAGGACTCATTGATGTCATTGTTTTCCTTAATATTTCAGTCGGACACTTACCTTTGCATGGCATTTCCAGTTCCAACTAGGCAAGATGCATATATTGGTGAGTTTTATCTTTTATTTAGCAATCAGAATTGTTGTCTTAAGGCCAAGAAAGATGCCAAGCGGATTTATTTTACCAAGTGGATCATCATGGCCTTGCCATATTGGTCCATTTGATTGACCTTTATTATAATTATGAATTTATTTTATTTTTGGTTGCTACAAACGGGACAGACATGACTGGGGGATAGGACAGGGAGAAAGAATGAAAGAAAGAGAGGGAGAGAAAGAAAACCAAAGGGGAGAAGAGACGGTGAGAAAGGGGGGAAGAAAGAAAGAAAAACAAACAAAACACCTGGATCACCTGTATGGAGAAAAAAAAAACAGAAGAGAAAACAAACAAAAAAAAAGAGCAACATAATAAAAAACAGCACCATCACAATAAACTAGCTAGCAGTAGATAACAGTAGATACTAAATATTAAACGATATTGTGCAGCACGCAAGATAGACAGCGCACAATGTGCTTTGAGGCAGCAGCCAAGAAAGGTGTAGTCCGCGTCTGTGAACATCCGTGTGTACACCTGTGTGCATACCTGTGTGGATCAGCATGCTTGTATTCCAAAGGTTTCTCCATGTAACGATCTGCTAGGGAGTGTGGGGAGCCATAGCCCCGTCCACCAGTGTGTAAATTTATTTTCACAATATAATATTTTATTAATTTCACTAAAAAAATTTTGATAAAATTTCATATTTTGAAACATTTTTCAGGGGACTAAGTCATTGCTAGCTTTAAATGACCAGTCTGATGTATTTTCAAAGAATCAGGCTGTTAGTCGATAAGGCGATTTGTTATGTGTGAACTTCACTGTCAATTTGAAGTGGAAATTTTTAACCAGTGTTTTTCTCTTCAGTGGACTTCATACCTCTTGCCAGTATGGATACAGTCCATCACATGCTGCTGTTTGGCTGTCAGACCCCTGTGTCCACCCACAGCTTTTGGTAATGCCCAACTTTAAATTAATTTTGTTAGTGTTTTTGTTGTTAGGAAAAAAGCCAGGACCCAGGAACAAAAAAAAGGACCTTGCGTAAGAAGTGCAAGTTAAGCCCCTTTTTTATTATTACCTACTCGAATAGATTTGCCACAGTTCTCCATGCTTTTCAGGGGTTTCTATTAGGTCATAGTACCAGGTACTGAAATACTATCTGCTCAGCTGGGTTTTTAAAGTGATCAGAGCAGGTACTAAAATGTGACGTCGTCAGACGTCACATTTGCCACCAATTGGCCACCAATTGGCTGGTCAGTGTCGCCACTTGATGAGTCATGAGAGCATCTCATTCATGAAAAATCAAAACCACCATTTTTGAAACCCAGCAACAGTTGTAATGGAAAAAACTGTAATCTTAGACTATATTCTTATTTAAATACCTAACCATTATTAAAATAATGGCTAGCTGTGAACATCAGCACAGATCAAATCTAGTTTTGTTTAGTGCACCAATAATAGCTTTTTATTTTAGTTACCCACAACCACTGACTGTGGAAATGTAAATGCAACATAAAAAATGACTTAAGCAAGCATCATCTTCAAATGTAATATGAATCCCAAACTTGCACCTAGCTCTCGCAGGCCTGCCATTTCTCTGCCCATTGGCACGAGAGTAGTACCCCTTCTAGCTGTATGTGCACCACCAGCAAGGGAGTGGTCTCTGTGTCCCCCTTTGGGCACCTAGAGGCACCCGACCCTCACAATGAGGAAGCCTCAGTCCCTAAAGGGGCTCCACTGGCAGGGATACGCTATTTTACCTGATATGTTTCCACCCAAGAGGCCCCACTTAAGCTCTATTCAGGTTGTCAGTCGCAGAGGTCTCTCAAGCACAAAAACTTTCTCTCTCTGCACACAAAAGTATTTTTTTTACTGTCTCAGGTATAACTCCCAGTTAGCTTGTTAGATGTTCAAGGTACCATGTCAGTTGTTTTCATTATTGTATTTCATTGCTGTTCACCAAGAAGGTGACTCCAACAATGTTCAAATGTTACAATCAATAAAAAATGAGTATTCTTCTTAAATAATTGTAAATCCTCAGCCTGCAGGCCAAATGAGCCAGGTTAGGCAGGTGATACCTTTCCCTGCAGACACAGTGACAATGCCTCACCTACAGTGTTGCATGTCAGCTGGCAGCTCAGCCCTTCCCCAGTAGCACGCTTGCGCCCCTTTCTTTGAGTGATGACAACTGTTGCTGGTTCAGGCTTCCTCGTTTCCACAGAATTGTAAACATTACTGTGAGAAACCCTTTAGCAGTGATTAGGTTTTTCAGCATTAATGTGAGATTTCTAATTTTTGAGATGTTGTACAAATGGAAGAAAGCTCTCTTACATATTTGTCTCATATGCACACTTTTTTTAAATTTATACCCTAGGTGCATCTGTTAAGAACCTGTGTGCACAAGATTTTTAACATAAATTATGTTTTTAGTGTTAAACTGTAATTATTCTTGTTATCCATGAATTTTTAAATGTTACTATTTCCAAAAATAGCAAGGAAAAAGTAGTAAAGCACATTATCATATGATGCCAAATTATAGTTATTCTCAGAGAAATCCTGTGTGCTGGCTCAAATTTGGGTATAAAAACTAGACTTCACTCTGTGTCAAGACTTTGCCTTAAAAAACTAAGAAATTAATGTTTTTATTTTAAGTAAGTTTTTGACAGATTGATAACATTTTCCTATCTTTATGACAGGTGCTCTAATAAAATGAACTGTAGATCAATTGAGTCCTTGGCTTGAATATTTTTTCAAATAACTAAACTAAACCTTGTTACTAATTCTGACAATGTAGTTTCATCCTGGTAGTTACATACCGTCTATGACTTCAAAGTGAAAATGCTTAGCAGTGGTTTTGACTGCTGTTTTTGCTTAAGGTACATATGAAAAGCAACATGTATTCACAAACTAAAAAACGTACAAATTCTATTGGACAATTTTCTATTGGGCTATGTCTTTCCTAATGTCACTGTAAATTTACCTTATAGCTACACAGCTTAGCTATTTTTGAAGTGTGCAGTAAAGAGATGGTGGATATACTGGACAAAAATTCTTGAATATGTTGCATGAATATGAATTTGATAAGCAGAAGAAAAAGCAGAAGAACACAGAGAAGTTTTGAATGGATGTACTGAAGGAGGATATGTAGAAGGTTGGTGTGGGAGGGGGATGCTAGACATATGCCATGATAAGATGGAGCCTGGTCATTCACTGTGGCGACCCGAAAGGGTGCAGCTGATGCAACATGGTTCTTTTGATTTGATGCTATACAACTGTAATTTGGCCATAGAATTGCTCAATGACAAATGGTCAACCTGTCCTTGATTTAGTCTTACTATTGAGTTCTTAATGACAAATATTCTCGTATTGTAATATTTGTAATATTATTTGCTTGTGCGTTTGTTTTTCGTTATGTAAATGCCTCTATATGCTTGCTCCACAGCAAATGGCTAAACTGGAGATAGTTGTTTGTTTTGTTCTGTAACTGCCTTTGGGATTCACTGTTTTGTGGTAATTCATAAAGGGACTGTGGCAGTGTGCAAGGCACTTGTGAGGATGAAGCAGCAATTATGTATGCCTGGGCTCGAAATGCACCACCTACCAAATTACCCAAAGGTACGTCTATGACTTTTTCTGTATTGAACTGCTGCAGTGAAAGGGGGTGGAGTTTTATTTTTGACATTTATGTTAAAAGAAGAATCTGTAGGTTTTATGTATATTGTTATGTAGTGTATGCTACTCATTTTTTTCCCTCTTCTTCTTTTACTGTTTATATTCATGAGGTCTTATGTCCATTGTTAACCACTATTCTCTGTATTTTATCAGATGTTGGCTTTAAAGTTGGAAGAAGTTCAGGAATGTCCTACTTTGTACTGCAGATTCATTACGGAGATATTAGTGCTTTCAAAGGTGAGTCCTTTTTAAACATAAATATAATGTAATAAAAAAAAATATTATGTGCTCAAATTAAGCAGCTCAAATTAAAGCAGCATTAATTCAGTAAAAATCTGGAAAGATCCAAAGAGTTTGAAAAGTAATTTTAAATACTACAGACCATTCACCTCTGAAATAAAATGTTGCAATCTTTTATACCAAGTGCAATAACTTCTTCTAGTGTAGCAAGTATATATCATTTCTGATATTTCTTTTTTTTTTTTTATTGAGCATCAACAATGTAGTACAAAGACATAGATATAGCAAGGCCACAATGCTCCTTTTTATATATTTACTCCACCCCAAGAACATATTGGACACTGATCCAGAAGGAGAAAGAAATTAAAATAAATAAATGAATAAAGTGAATTTAAATGAGGTACAAGGAAGTTCACCATTTTTGAAGATGTGCCCTTAAAGGGGAATAGTTTACACAAAATGAATCCCAATCACACAGAAAAAAAAAAAAAAGGATTTACGGCAGCTGTCAAGCATCTTTCAGGTGGATATGGTTTTAATTTACTCTAAATGTTTTAGCAATGTATCCCAAACAGCAAAGAATCTCTCCTTCGACCCCTTGAGAGTGTACTTTATCTTTTCCAACTGTATAAATTGTGTCAGGTCACTAAACCACAAAGCTGCTTTGGGTGGCTTTTTTGACTTCCAATGCAACAGTATCCTTCTGCGTGCAAGCAGTGTAGTGAAAGTGATTATGTTTTTATGACTCTTCCTTAGTGTTCTATATCCTCTCTCTGTGACACCAAATATGCCCATAACTGCATTGGGTTGAAGCTCAACATTCAATGCCTTGGACAATGTTTTGAAAATTGTTGACCAGTAGGCTTTTAAAGTTGGACATGACCAAAACATATGTGTTAAATCGGCAGAGGGATTTCTACATCTCTCACAGCATCTCTATGTTTGGAAATATTTTGGCTAGTCTTGCCTTGGCGTAATGAATGCGGTGTAGAATCCTGAACTGTATGATGTTTAATTTGGCAAAGAAAGTGCTGTTGTTTACTCTTAAAAGGGCGCTCTCCCAGGTCTCCTCCTCCAAAACCATCCCCAGCTCATTCTCCCAGTCTGCTTTGATCTTTGGCATTGTTATATTCTGAAAGGAGGCTATACAATTACTAATTCTTGAGATTAGGCCTTTAGGCTTAAATGTCAGTTTCAACAGATCATCTAGAGCAGCGGTCTCCAACCTTTTTTGCGCCACAGACCGGTTTATGCCCGACAATATTTTCACGGACCGGCCTTTAATGTGTCGCGGATAAATACAACAAAATAAAACTAGTACCGGTACCGAAAAAAAGAAGATTTATTCATAACACACATGAAAAGACCCAGGAAAACCGAGTTAACGATAAAAACGATAACAAAATAATGCTGAAAACCGATAAAAACCCTGAAAACCATACATTTCACACCTGAGCCTCAACTCTCGCGGCCCGGTACCAAACGACTCACGGACCGGTACCGGTCCGAGGCCCGGGGGTTGGGGACCGCTGATCTAGAGCAGTAAGTGGAGTTATATTTGGAAAGTCAGGGCTGTGATGCTGAAGGAAGTGACGAACTTGGAAGTATCTAAATAAGCTGGGCCGAGGGAGGTCAAATTTGTGTGACAAATCCTGAAAACTTGCCAAGACACCGTCTATATACATGTCAGAAAACTTATGGAGGCCTCGTCTCTGCCAAAGAGAAAATTCAGAGTCTAATCTGGCGGGACGGAAAAGGTGATTATTGTGTATAGGGGTTAAATGAAGAAGATTTTCAAACCCAAAGTTCTTTCGAAATTGAGCCCATATTCTGAGGGTGTTAATAACTATAAGACTGGTGGTGTGCTCCTGTGAGGAGATTGGAAGGCTCGAGGTGACCAAGGCTCTAAGAGCGGTGGCGATGCAAGATGCCGCTTCAATTTGGCACCAGTCTTCATCAGGGGTATTGAGCCAGTATATGATTTTTTGAACATTTGAGGACCAATAGTAATGGCGGAAATTTGGAAGGCCTAAGCCGCCTAGGTCTTTTGGCCTCTGTAACCGATCCAGGCATATTCTTGGTTTTTTCCCATCCCATATAAATGAGATCAGAGCTTTATCAATAGATTTAAAAAATGATTTTGGAAGGTAAAGTGGGATACACTGAAAAAGATAAAGAAACTTGGGGAGTATGTTCATTTTTATACAATTTACCTTCCCTGCCAATGACAAATGAAGTGGCTTCCATTTCTTTAAGTCTGATTTGACCTTTTCAAATAACGGACAGAAATTTTCTTCATAGAGATTATGCAGATCTCTTGTTATATTTATGCCTAGGTATTTGAAGCCATTTTTGGCTGTTTTGAAAGGTGCAGCGCTATTCTGTATTTGAAGAGCCAGATCGTTAACAGGATAACATTCGCTTTTACTGAAGTTCAGTTTGGACCCAGAGAAGGAGCCAAAGCTGCTTAAGGTGTGAATAATATTGGGGACAGATGAAACAGGATCAGATACATACATTAACAGATCATCTGCATAAAGGGACACTCTATGCTCTTTATCCATCCTATGGATACCCGCAATTGATGGCAAGGTTTTGAGTGTAATAGAGAGGGGCTCTATGGCCAGGGCGAATAACAATGGACTGATTGGACAGCCCTGACGGGTACCCCTTGTCAACTTAAAATAACGTGAACATTTACCATTTATGATTATAGAGGCTTTGGGTGATGTATATAAAAGTCATTTCTGATATTTCTAACATTAGTTTTCTGTTGTTTTTCAACCAAACACACAGTTGTAGGTTCTCTACATTTAACCTTTGGTGAATCTCTCAAACCTAAATACAGTATTGTACAAAAGTCTTGAGTCACCAGTCATTTCTTAATATTTTGCTAGGAAATGGGAAGTAGGTGCACAAAACACTGTTTTGTGCTGCCTGTCTGCTGACGGCCTCCTATAACATGCTTCAGCTTCACTCTACATGGATGCCTTTACCTTTCTGCACACCTTCCTATCTGAAGAACTATAAAATTTTCCTACTTGTATAGTTAAATAAATATCTACTATATTACCCAAAATGATTTATCATTAGTGGACAATGACAGTAGGTGCAGGATTTTTTTTTAGAACCATTCCTTTATCAAAAGAAGCAAGGAAACACTTCACTACACATAACACTTCATTATTGGCAAATTGTACATAAATTATCAAAAATAAAAATATTATTCTGCATAAAAATGTTCCCCATGGATTAACATTTCTCCTCAACATGTTTAGGACTGAGCTTAAACATTTCATACTTTGTTTAATTTACAGTAAATGCATCAGATTGTATAAAATATGTCATGAGAGGACCACATATCTTTTGGGAAAAAAATCAGCTGTTAAGAACTTAAAAAAACAGATTTTAAAAAAGTATTAAAATATATAGTTTATAAAGTTTTTATATCTACAAGAGACAAGGCAAAACTGTTGGTTAAACGGTGCACATTTGCTCAACCAAGTGATTTCTCAGAGATGCTATTCTTAAAGTTTTAGCTGAGCTTCCACTTGCCAGTTTTATTAAACTGGATTTGACACCTTCTCTTCTTTATGAAGGCTTTCCTTGCTAACTTGCTAAAGGAGTTATTACAAACTTTCACGCACCACAGTCCATCTTCTCTATATCACACAAGTTGTATCTAACTTGGGTACCACCTAAATTTGGTAAAAATGTGTCAACTTTCTTGAACACTGGCCTTCACCTATTAGCCTCTGGCCTTCTAGCCTGGGCTGATCAATTTGAGCTAACCAAGCAAGCCAAGGAAACTGCTGTTCTGTGTCACTTGTTCATTGACTTCAATGGGCCAATATTTTTAATTATTAATATTAATAATATTGGCCCATTTATATTATTAATATTAGCTATTTATTGATCCCTCTCTATCAACATTTATAACAACCAATAAATAAAAATTTATAAAGTAAACAAAAGATGGGTGAAATATCCCCCAACCATGTTATAAGTGTTGATTTTGCATATTTGTCCACCAGATGGTGCACTGCAATTTGCCAGTTGCAACACCTGTGTTTGAAATGCCAAAAACACACCAGCTGATATGAGCAGAGTAGTGCAGCGCATGAATGAGTAAATAAAGGACTTCACATAATGAGTGTTTGTTTATGTTTTGTGTTGGAAAGAAAAAGAAATTGTCTGATACATAAGAAGATCAGATTTTTAAAACACCAAATATCAGTATCTTCTCCAAAATCTACATTGGTTAGGCTCTGATCATTTATGTTAATCGCAGCGTAACTGTATAAATATCATAGTCCCCTCTTATTTGCCTGTTGCAGATCACCATAGAGATTGCTCAGGACTTACTTTAAGAATGACTTCTAGGCCGTAAGTAATGAGTTAAATATATGAACTTTTCAGTTAATAATGAAACAAAATAAATTAGAAGATGTTTTAACAGTTGTTTCTTCAAGACTGCTTTCTGGTTGAGAACATCAAAGAATATAAACATCGATAACCTGAAAATAAACATTTCCTTCCAATCCACTAACTTTTTTTGTTTTTGTTCATCTGTTGGACTTCTAAAAAGGCAGCCATTCATTGCTGGCATATATTTGCTCATGTCTGTGGACACAGTTATCCTTCCAGGACAAAGAGGTATGCTATAAGTCTTTTAACATAGCACAGTCCAACCTGCAGTAAATCGTGTGTTTGTGTGTGACAAAGTCTCATTTACGGGTTTATGTACTTTGTCATATAACAAAACTAACTTGGATAGCGTCTTTATTTGTAAGTAACAAATTGAATAGGTTGATTTTGTTCATCTGGACGTAGCGTTTCGAGAAATGTTTCGTCACTCATCCAAGTGACTTCTTCAGCCTCAGCTGACTGCAGGTTTTCCCAACCTTATAAACAGTACATTGCACATTTTTTTCTGTGATTGCAGCCATTCCATAACTCTCTGTGAATGGTACTCATGGCCATTGATCTATCGTCTATGATCAATGGTTGTTGATCAATGGTCATGAGAATTTCCATATTAATGATCAAGGAACTGACAGCCTCACAGCCCAGTGTTTGTTTAGTGGGCTGGTTTCAGTTATTGTGCAATATACTGTTTATAAGGTTGGGGAAACCTGCAGTCAGCTGAAACTAAAGAGGTCACTTGCATGAGTGACGAAACGTTTCTCCCTTTGAATATACTATGTCCAGATGAACAGAATCAACCTTTTGGAATTTACTTATCTGGATGATTGAGCATGCATCAAGACAAATTGAATAAATATTTAAAAGTAAAGCCAGCTGTTTCAGTCTGTTCACAAATGCTTGATAGAATGCATGAATGGATAAGTCAGAAGAAAAGTGATGCCTGTCCTGACTTGCTTTGCTTTCCTGTGTTAGTTACAGATGCAGATGTCGCATGCGATTATACTTCATATCCAATCTACCCATTTGCCTTCAGGACCCACACACACCGCCTTGGTGAGAAAAAACAAATAATTTTCTAACTTTTTCAGATCATTTTTTTTTTTATCAGTATGAGTGTTAGTATGAATTAGTCTGTTTTTCACAGGTAAAGTGGTCAGTGGCTACAGAATCCGAGATGGGAAGTGGACCCTGATTGGGAGACAATCCCCTCAGCTACCACAGGTAGGTCATCAAATCAAAGGCCCATTTTTGGGAACCACACAGTACTGTGCTTGAGCAAACTCTCATTTCTTTATATACTGCTCAAAAATATGTTTCTAAATCATGGTTGGCTTGGGGATCAAATACATTAAATAAATTGAAGGAACACTTTTAAAGTATAGGATCAAGTCAATTAAACTTCTGGGATACTGATCCGGGCAGTTAAATATTAGAAAGGTTGTTAATCAATTTCAGCTGCTTGATGTTGGTGAAAAGAACAACAGATACACAAAAGAGGGTCAAGAATGAGACAAGCCCCAAAACGGCAATGGTTTTCCAGGTTGAGGGCACTGACATTTTTTCCATCCTCATCTTTCCTGACTGTATATATACTTTATATCCAGGTGATACTTAGACTTTAAAAAATGTTGGATAGATAGTCCAGTTCCTCTAGGATGGCCCGTTCATATGTGCCATTTGCAAAGGTTTGCTGTGTTTCTCAGCTTATTCTCAAGAGCATGAAGGAGAAAGGCAATTACTTTAGGAGAGCTGGGGAGTACAAGTTCCTTACCCAATTATAACTGGTATGTGTTCCTTTGTACAAGAAGGAACAGTATGAGCATTGCTAGATCCCTACAAAAAGATCTCCCACAGAGCATTGGTGTGAATGTCTATTACCGGAAAATCAAGCCATCCACATAATGTACTGTAAAAGAAAACATGATTCACCAGACTAGGCCACCTTTTTTCCATTGCTCTGTGTTATAGTTCTTATGCTTTACAATGCCCATTGTTTGTGCTTTAGAGGTGCACAGGGTTCAGCATGGGAACCCTGACTGGTCTGCACTGTGTATTCTGATACATTTCTATCAGAACCACACTTTTTTTTGGCAGTTTCAGCCACATTCGCTCATCTGTTGGATCAATTCACACAGGCCAGTCTTTGCTCCCTATGTGCATCAGTGATGTACATGGAGTGACACACTTGGCTGCCCATGACCTTGTTGCTGGTCCTGTTAGGGCCGAGAGGGCCAGGCTGTGGGTGTGGACTCAAATGCAGACACAGAGGGAGGCAAAACGGGCGTGAACACAGTGCTTTATTTACAGTGCCTAGTGAACTTACAAAGCAGGAAACTAATGCTATGAACTGTGGAAGCTATGAACTGAGAACTGTGAGGCCAAACTATGAACACGAAACTCTGAGTGCTATGACTAGGTGCTAGATTTCATGGATGGATCCTGGGAATGGAAAAAGGGGTAGCGGCTTGGATGGAGGTACGCAGTAACTATAATGAGAGGAGACAAGTAGTCAGTGGCAGTCTAGTGAATCACAGCTGAAGGATTAGACTATGGTGGTTAGGGCTTACACGTTGCAGGTTAAAGTGTCATGCGAGGAGGGAGTGTCCAAGGGGTTCCGGGTGAGGAGTGTCCAGAGAGGATCCAGGATATACTTGGAGTGAGGGACTTGGCAGGGAGGCAGGCAGGTGTAGTCCAATGATGGAAAGGAAGCAACCAGATGACAGAACCAGCGTCCAGGCGGAGATGTGAATAGTTTAGCTTGGGAAGTGCGACTGCCAGGTGGGTCCTATGACGAAGAAAACACGGTGAGGAGAAAAGCAGTAGTTAAGGGCTCTCACAAGGGCTTGGCGGCCTAACACTAACGTGAGTTAGCAGAAGATCTGGCAGAGGTCTGTTGTGAATGCTGGTCTTATATGCTGGTGACTTGATTGGAACCAGGTGTGGAAGCTGATTGGAGTCTCTGCCTGAAGGTGGAGCCCAGCGGAGTGGAAAAACCCCGTACTCACCCGGACCATGACAGGTCCACCAGTTATCTTTCCTTGGACCACTTCTGATAGATACTGACCACTGCAGAATACACCACAAGAACTGCAGTTTTGGAGCTGCTCTGATCCAATCATGTGCGCATCACAGTTTGGCCCTAGTCAAAATCTTTCAAATCCTTAAGCTCAGCCATTTTTCCTGCTTCTAACACATTAAGATTAAGGACAAAATGTTCACTCATTAACAGAAGCTATGATGAAGAGATTAATCTGTTACGTCAAGACACAACTCTAGCGTCTAGGCACTGTAAGTAGGTCCCTTTTTAGGCCTGAATAATGTATACAGCAATTTTAAATACCTTAGTATACCTCAGTGCGCATGCGCCAACCAGCGTACAGCCTGTTACAGTCGCTCCTGCTTTTTCTCTTAGTTTAGCTCTTTTTTCTTACGTATTCTTTTTTTTCTGACTTGTATTTTCATCCGTTTATTATCTTTTACTCAATCATGTGGATTGAGAGAGTTTTTGTTCTTCTGGTGGCCGTGGAACTGTTACTTTTATCAAGGAACGGGACTGCGGCACATCTCCTACACTCACGGACTGTTTACTCCAGAGATCAGCTGATCGCCCTGATGCCGGCCGGCTCGCTGGCCAGGCCCGCAGAAGTACCAGCTGAAATTTGGAGGAAAACACATCGGGGATGCAGAGGTCAAGGACAGAAGAGAAGAAAGAAGGAGACGGTGAGACAGCAGAGGCTCGAAGCGAGGAGGAGGTATAAACCGTGTCTGCCGTCTATCGTAATGGGAAATGTGCGATCGTTGGCAAATAAAATCGACGAGCTCTCAGCACTGGTACGGAGTCAGAGGGAATACCGAGAGTGTAGCCTGATGTGTTTCACCGAATCATGGATGCACCAGGACATTCCCGACGAGAATGCTTCCGTGGAAGGCTTCCACACTGTTCGGGCGGACAGGGACAGCATCGCTAGCGGTAAGCGGAAAGGAGGTGGGCTTGCTGTTTTAGTTAACAACCGGTGGTGTAACCCTGCCAACATAACAATCAAAGAAAGGATTTGTTGCCCGGACATTGAACTGTGTGCTGTTGGACTCAGGCCATATTATCTACCCAGGGAATTCTCTCACGTCATCTTGGTGGCTGTTTATGTTCCTCCCTCTGCTAACCCCACAGCTGCATGTGACACTATCCACTCTGCCATAGCCCGGTTACAGACTCAGCACCCGAGTGCCTTTATTGTGATCTCGGGTGACTTCAACCATGTATCACTGGACAATACACTAACAACATTCAGACAGTATGTGGACTGTCCCACCAGGGGAGAAAAAATTCTAGACCTACTGTATGCTAATGTCAAGAATGCATACAGCTCCTCCTCCCTCCCCCCACTTGGTAGGTCAGATCATAACCTGATTCACCTCACCCCCCGCTATGTGCCAATTGTGAGGAGGGAACCTGTGACCACGAGGACTGTTAGGAGGTGGTCAGAGGAGGCCTTAGCGGAACTACAGGGCTGTTTCGAGGTGACCAACTGGGAAACACTCTGTGAGCCTCAAGCCGAGGACATCAATGGGCTTACTGAGTGTATCACAGACTACATAACTTTCTGCACCGACTCCATTGTTCCAGCTCAGACTGTTCATTGTTACCCAAATAACAAGCCGTGGGTGACTAAGGACATCAAAGCCCTCCTCAACAACAAGAAGAGGGCTTTCAGAGGGGGCAATAAAGAGGAGGTGAGGAAGGTCCAGGTGTTACTAAAGGACAAGATCGGAGAGGCTAAGGACAATTACAGGAGGAAGCTGGAGTGGAAACTCCAGCAGAACAGCATGAGAGAGGTGTGGAGGGGCATGAAGACCATCACTGGATTCAGGCCAACCAACAGCAGGGGAGCTGAGGGAGGTGAGAATAGAGCTAACGAGTTGAATCTGTTTTTCAATAGATTCGACACCACAGTGTCTGCTCCCACCCCCACAACCTCACCTGTAGTCAGCCTGGAATCCAGAGCCACACCACTGTGCCAGCCTCTCTCTTCACATGGCGCTGTTGCCTCCTGTGAGATTCCTGACACCCCTCCCCCACCCATCACCTTCACTCAATACCAGGTTGAGATGCAAATGAGGAGACTTCACTCAGGCAAGTCTGCTGGACCAGACGGAGTGAGTCCCCTCGTCCTCAAGACCTGTGCCCCCCAGCTGTGTGGAGTCTTTCATAAACTGTTTATGCTGAGTCTGAGTCTGCAGAGGGTACCAGTGATGTGGAAGACATCATGCCTCGTCCCTGTACCAAAGACGCCACGTCCCAGTGGCCCCCAGGATTACAGGCCCGTGGCACTGACCTCCCACATCATGAAGACCCTGGAAAGGCTCATCCTGGACCAGCTGCGACCCATAGTAAGACCACACCTGGATCCCCTTCAGTTCGCTTATCAGCCTCGTCTTGGAACTGAGGACGCCATCATCTACCTGCTCAATCGTGTCTACACCCATCTGGACCAGCCGGCGAGCACTGTGAGGGTCATGTTTTTTGACTTTTCTAGTGCTTTCAATACCATCAGGCCGACCCTCCTGGGTGATAAGTTAGCAGCGATGCAGGTGGATGCTTCTCTGGTGTCCTGGATTGTTGATTACCTGACAGGAAGACCACAATATGTACGTCTCCCACAGTGTGTGTCTGGCAAGGTAATCAGCAACACAGGGGCACCACAGGGGACTGTCCTCTCCCCCTTCCTCTTCACCCTCTACACCACAGACTTCAGCCACTGCACAGAGACCTGCCATCTTCAGAAGTTTTCTGATGACTCTGCGGTGGTTGGATGCATCAGCAGGGATGATGAGACAGAGTGGTCGACTCCTTTGTCACGTGGTGTGAGCAGAATCATCTGCAGCTCAACGTGGCAAAGACCAAGGAACTGATCGTGGACTTCAGGAAGACCAGGAAACACTTGACCCCTGTTTCAATCCAGGGGGTCAGTGTTGACATTGTGGAGGACTATAAATACCTTGGAGTACACATTGACAATAAACTGGACTGGGCTAAAAACACCACAGCACTTTACAGGAAGGGCCAGAGTCGTCTCTATTTTTTGAGGCGACTGAGGTCCTTCAACATCTGCCAGAAAATGCTCAGGATTTTCTATGAGTCTGTTGTGGCCAGTGCGATCCTCTATGCTGTTGCATGCTGGGGGAGCAGGCTGAGGGTCGCAGATGCCAACAGACTCAATAAACTAATCCGTAAGGCGAGTAATGTTGTGGGGATGGAGCTGGACTCCCTCAAGGTGGTGTCGGAGAGGCGGATGCTGTCCAAGATAAAGACAATGTTGGATAACACCTCCCACCCACTCCATGACATGCTGGTCAGTCACAGGAGCACGTTCAGTGAGAGACTGAGATTACCGAAAAGCACCACTGAACGACACAGGAAATCTTTCCTGCCTGTGGCCATCTCTCTGTACAACGCATCCACTTAACACACTGGTTACAGCTACAACTACACGTTTCTTTTCCAGCTATTTATTTATGAGTGACTTATGTATGTATATATATGTATATATTGTACTATTCTTAGTTAGCGTATTGTCTGTCTTGTCTTAATGTTGGTTTATAATGGGTGCTCCATTATAAACCAACATAAAATAATTTCCCCCAGGGATTAATAAAGTATTCTGATTCTGATTCTGATTCTGATTAACAAACAACTAAAAAATTGTCCTAGGTACAAAAACTGCAAGAAACCTAATGTAAAAGCAGGTCCTCTCTTTCTTTCTCTTTAACGCTCTCTCTCTTTCTTGCTCACGTTGTCTGTTTCTTTTCAAGTACAGTTTAGTTTTCTCTTTGTTCACCACTGACTGATTTTTTCTCTTTAGGCTTTCTATCCTGCTAACAAGCAGGTGAATGTGAAATATGGTGATACCCTTGCTGCCAGATGTGTGTTCACTGGTGAGGGTAAAACCTCAAAAACTTACATTGGGTGAGTTCTTCAACCTAATGTAACCTCAGTGAAAAAGTATAAGACTTATATCCATTTACTGTTTTTCTCAATATGGTATGCACTGAAGGCATAAAGAAACCAAGCATTAAGTTTCTAAGCATTAAGATTTAAAAAAGCACTGTGCTAAAATTGTATTGATCTTAATTTAAAAAAATGTCTCGTACCAAAGTCTGCCCTGCCTTTCCACATAAGAATGTATCTAGAATGTGGGTTTTTTGTATGTGCCTGGCCCGTAAGGCCAGCTAGTAATTGCACTTGCCTTATTGAAATGAATGAAGGCCCAGTAATGCTAATTTCTTAACATGGACTAAAGCTCTTAAGATGCAACCATCTTATTTCTTTCACATTTTAGTTTTGATTTCATCTGACATTTACAAATTGTAAGATGATTAAAAAAGTCTAGTTCTAAGTGCCCTGTAATGTCCTGCCTCTTGCGCAATGTTAGCTGGGATAGGCTCGCGCCGGCCTGTGACCCCGATAAGGATCCTGTATTTCTTGTGCTGGTAGTTGATATTAATAAATTGTGTCCAACTGTGACAGTTAGTCATTTAAAATAAATATGCTAGTCCTCAATTGTCAGTGATTATTGCTAATTTATAGAGGGATAGCTGCTGAAATATAATACTCTATGTTGAGAAGTTTGTAGACAAGGTCTTAATGTTACACTTACAACATAAAACTATTTACACAAACATTATTTGCATGTTTGCATATACTAACTAGGTGAGAAATCAATACCAGGTATCTGTCTTTTTTTAATACAGCGGTACTTCTGATGATGAAATGTGCAACTTCTATATAATGTATTACATGGAAAGCAGACATGCTATCCCTTACATGAACTGCATGGAGATGGGTTCTGAAGAGCTGTTCCAACATATTCCCCCTGAGGCAAATGTACCCATTAATGTCAGTCCAAGCCATATGAATTCTGTGATGCATCTGGGACAATCCACAGGTACAGCGACATCAAATATTGTTCATACTAACCATCTCTAATCCAAATTGTTAACTTAGCATTTGTTGTTTTTTGTAGAATAAAATCTATGCTAATTTAAGATTTTTAGTCATTTTTCGCAATTCTTTCCATCTGTGGTCCATTGGCTTTTTAAAATTAATTGTATAACTACCATATTTAGTTACCATATTTTGGTTTTTTTCGCTCATAAAGATGATCGTGACTACGCAGTTGTGCTGGATACAAATAAACCAGAAACTGTGGATCAGGGTAAGTTCTAACACTTTGCACTCTCTCTCTCTTTGTCTTGCTCTCTCTCTCTCCACACACACACACACACACACACACACACACACACAAATACTATACGAATATGAAGCTTTTTGTATTATTGTAGGGTCTTTACCTTACTATATAAAGCACCTTGAGGCAACTATTGTTGTGATTTGTAGCTATATAAATAAAATTGAATTAAAAAATTTGAATTGAATTTAAGCTAAGGATAACAATGTAATAACAATGTAATGATGTTTAAATTGAGAAGGTGTAGTGTAGGCACTAGTTCCAGTGCAGTCTGCATTCAGGCAAGTGTACGTTTCTTACACCTTGAAAAAAGCATTACAAGCCCAATGCACAGTCACTTACATAAATTTGAAGTATGTAAATATGCATGTATCTTTTTTCTGTTGCCTACATTGTAGAGGGTGACTTTGCCTTTAAACACGAAAACAAGTACAGTCAGGGGTTAAAGTAGGATTTAGGTGGGGGAATCCTGAAATCAGTTGTAATGGCTCATTATGGGGAAGAAAAATCACAACTCAGAATAATTTTTATTGAGAGCTCCAGTGGATTTTCTTAGTGTACAGGCTGTGATCAGCTGACCTGCTGCTCTTTGTAGATTTACACACCTGAATTCAACCAGATGTCAGCTGATGTTTTACAAGTTGTTGGCTGATTTACTGCTTATACTAATATTTTACTGGATGGCCTCTGTGCAATTCAACAGTGTTATTTACTTTAAAGCCATCACAGTACAGCAAATAACACAGTTAGTCTACCTCAGTTTGTTTAGCATCACATTTCACAATATGAAAAAACATAATGTCATGTGTACAAACCCAATATCTGATTTAAAAACATGAAATCAGAAATTTTAAGAACATTTAAAAAGTAAAAGTAAAACATCTGGGAAAAAAACTACTCAAGTACAAATGAAAATTCTACTTAAGTAAAGTAACGAAGGATTTCTACTTTACTTGCCATCTCTGTCTGCCACCGTAAACAGTTATTTATGTAAACAGTAAACACCGTAAACAGTTATTTATGATTCAGTGGTACTGCTAGGGTAGTACCACTGAATCATAAATAACTGCAACTGAAAATGATTGTGAAGCATGAATGAAACAAGTCATACCAACTAGATACTGGGAATCAGATGCAGCTAATTAGGTAATGCAAACATGTGCGCTTTTCTTTCGATGATTACACAAAGCTCTTAATTATCATTGACGGTTGAAACATAAATCACTAGCTGAAATCCAATCTTGGCGTTGTCCCAATTTAATTCTGGAGTGTCATAGCCCAGAATAATCACTGATTTGTATCCAGTCTGCAAATACAGTGCACTAGTTTTGTTACTGATATATTGTATGTGCACTTTACCACACTGTGTACATTTATTTATTATTATTACTTTTTGACACTGTGTTGAGCATACCTTAACTTGTGTGTGTGTGTGTGTGTGTGTGTGTGTGTGTGTGTGTGTGTGTGTGTGTGTGTGTGTGTGTGTTTGTTATAGACTACCATTTTGAGCAAGTTTCAGCTTGGCCACAGAGTTCACTTCAGCTAGGACAGGTGTCAGGACTTGCTCTTGACTCAGATTCTAACTTGGTCATTTTTCACAGAGGTGACCACCACTGGGGAGCAGAGTAAGTTTGTTTTACTTAAGTTATAACCATTCTTCTCTTAAACAGCTTTTTCAACCAAAAGAACACCAAAAAAACCCTCTCAGTAATGTTGTGTACTCTCAGTCTAATGTAATGCCTTCACCTTACTGGCAAAGAACACAGATCTCGTATTAGCGATTCAATTTTTATTAATTGTATAACAAAAAATCCAAATAAGTTTCAGTCTTGATGGTTCAAAAAATTACTATTATAGTTAAGAAAAGCATTTAGTGCCTCCTCAGACAGCAACCTTTTTTAGTCTAATAGGATGCCAGTTACCAGTCATGTCTAAGAAATGAAGAATAGGAGGAAAGGAAGCTGAAAAAGTGATTTTTACCAGTAGATTGTAGGATGAAAGGATAAGTATGAGATAACACAAAAAAAGTGCATAATAGAAGTCAGCTCTAATCACTTTTTTGTATAATGTGATGTGGATGACAATTTACTTATTAAACGAAAATACTTTTTGTTGCATTTGACGTCTAGAAAAATCACCACACATTGTTTTTATAAAAATGCAAAAAGACATTCATGGTTTGTTTTTTTTTCTTTGTTTGTTTTTTGTTTTCCAGCTCTTTTAACAATCAGGCAAGATACCAGCAGAGGTCCCTAGGACCAATTCAGCAGTCTGCCATTTTAGTTGTGGATCCATCCAAGGGCAGTATCTTGAAGGCTTCTGGCAGAAACATGTAAGTGATACAGAGCTTTAGTGTTTTTTTGTTATTGTTTTTTTTGTGTGTGAATAAGAGTGCCGACAACCAGGCATCTCAAACACAGTCATAATTGTCTTATAATGAAGCATTTCTCTGATGTTGCAGGTTTTTTTTGCCTCATGGAATAACAGCAGACAAAGAGAATAATTACTGGGTGACTGATGTGGCTCTTCATCAGGTAAGCTGCTGTTTTTGTAAGGTGCATTCTCAATGAGTGTGTATAGATTGCACTTCATATTTGCCAATAAATTAAAAGATGGAGACATTTTGAAATTGTATATTACCTATAAGAATAAGGTTTGAGGATTACGTATTTAAAGCGGATGTTGTATCAATTAACTTAGTTTAAATGACCACAAATGCAAAAGGGAAAGTTTAAGATGCTTCACTTTGTATACTCATCAGGTGTTAAAAGTTAGCAGTGATGGCAAAGACAAAACCTTGATGGCATTAGGAGAGGCCTTTATACCAGGGAGTGACAACAACCATTTCTGCCAGCCCACTGATGTGGCAGTTGACACTGAAAGTGGGAACATCTTTGTCTCTGATGGTTACTGTAATGCCAGGATAATAAAGTTCTCTGCTGATGGCAAATACCTGTCTGAGTGGGGTGCAGGTATCTCACCAGCCACACACACACACAAAACACACACACACACACACACACTGCAAAGCTTGGATATTAGCCTATTTGCTACAATGCTTAAACCATACGAGTAGTAAGAAGTATTAGACACTAAGGTGACATTAACATCTCATAAAATATAATTTCTTTATTATTCTGCCACACAAGTTTTTGTGGAGATTATAATTAGTTATACTTGTGTTAGCTGTGGAGTGTACATGTATCAATTTTAAATGCAAAGCTGTATTTGCAAACATTGCTGTTTCTTGATTTATGAAACTAACACAAATAGATCCAGAAGGTTAAGAGATTACTGCTACCATAGTGTCTCCAGACACAATTTACATTATTTTAACCTTGTCTTATCTTTTGGACTATAGGCTCATCAGACAGGAGAAGGCGAATACCTTTTCATATTCCCCACAGCCTGGTGTTACTTCCTGATAAAAAGGAAATTTGTGTGGCAGATAGAGAGAATGGACGCATCCAGTGCTTTATAGCAGAAACTGGAGAGTTTGTCAAGGAAATTAAAAAAGATGAATTTGGAGGGGAAGTGTTTGCTATCTCCTACAGCCCTACTGGGGGTAAGTTTACTAACTGAATACTCAGTAGAAGTCAGTAGTCGTATTGTTTCCTCTTAAGCTTGTTTTCTTGCTGCTTACTGCAATAAGCTATTGTAAAATATATTTTTGTGTATACCTTCTGCAGTTTTTTTTTACTTCTCAGTCTAAGTGGTGTCCTCAATATTTTTTTTAATGTTAATCAATGTTTATCCTTTGTTGTGTTAGGTCACAATGACATCCTCTAGCAAAAATATGTAGATCCGGTGTTTACAAGCTTTATGCGTACTCGGAACTAATATCCAAGATGCATTCATTTTAAGAGTTCTTTTTATTTATTTTATTACTCAACAACTCTCCTTCTGCTTTACATGTATACATGCTTAACAATTTGTGTGTGTGTGTGTGTGTGTGTGTGTGTGTGTGTGTGTGTGTGTATTTGTGTCTTTCTTCTGTGTGAAGATGGCTTGATTTTTGCAGTAAATGGGGAATCGCTATCTCGTCCAGTTCCAATTAGAGGTTTTGTTATAGATTATTCAACCAAGGATATTTTGGACACCTTTAGCCCTAACAAAAAGGTAAAAACACTTTTTAATACAATCAAAGGTTCTTTCCCCCCCAAAATGTTCTAATAACAGGTCTATTGAAATCAAAAGCCTGCCTGCGTCTGCCATTTTAAGATCTCTGTGGAAGTACTTCTATGTCCCCTTGTACCTGTGCCTCTGGTTCTTCTCTCCCAAGTATTCCATCAACTTGATTTATATTTTTGTGGGAAGTGTAGGCAGTTGCTGGAAGGCAATTATGGTGAGTGGTCAAAGTGATTAGGGAACATTGTATAAAAATATTTTAGTGCACTTTGAGCTATCAAGACATCATGCTACAGATCTGACATCAAGAAGGCCGCTGCAAAAAGGAGTGAAACATATTTTCATTAGTATGATTTTTTTTCTTCAGAAAATACTTAACTACAGTTTGCTAATATTATTTTACTTAACTGCATTTCACGTAGATTCAGTTTAGGCCCTATGTTTATAAATACTATACCAGATGTTTCAGCCCTTTTTTTTATAAGATTATAATTCTTATACATAAGTCTTGTTTTTTTTTACTTGCAGCTTGTCCTTTTGATTTTGTTCTTTGCTGTTTCTATATCTGTGCGGTTGTGGTGTTGATTATCTATCTAAGTATAAAACCTTAATGAAAGTAGCAACAGTTTCCATCGGTACTCATTTAAAAATATAGTGTACTGAGTTTGTGTACGAAAAAACTGACGATGATCAATCTCTTCTGGTATCAGGTTCTTGTGTCATATATTTTTGCCAGAGGTCTTGAATTCTTCTGCATGCATACTGTTTTGGCTATAGATACACATTCATATGGCAGTTTATTGTATAACTTTCATTAGCACTTTCCTTAACCCTTTAAAGCCGGTCGGAGCGGGCACGCTCCGTTTTGCGGAACTATTTTTAAATCCCGGTAGCACTGCAACCACATAAGCTAGCGCAATAATTTTTTTTGCATATGAAACCGGAGGAGTTGTACTTACATCTTATGCCATCAGCTTGTCCTAAGTCAGTTTCCTTCCACATATAGCTTTGCAAAAACTGCATAAAAAGCACTTGCAGCAACAAAAACATAATATTCCAGAAACACGCTTTGCTGATCCGATCAGCTGTTTGTAACACTTCCTACGTCCATCAGCGTGAACTATCGCATGTCCGCCATGTCCTGCCCAAAACCGGAAGTGACATCATTTTGCGGAAATGTAGGTTTTTTTTACCATCCAGGCCTTATGAGCCTATACTGGTGTTTTTAAAAGTTATGTTTGACTTTATGACTTTCTGTGTCGTTTCTGGGATGCTTAGGACTCATATTGCACTGCTGGAAATAGTTTATCTTGATGTATATGCTGTTTTTTTTGCAAATTTGCATTATAATATTTATTTTAGTTTTTCCTGCAGTATATAAAAATTGGTGTATTTCAAAAATAAAACTATGAAGACACTCAAAATAAATTTCCCTTGGTGGGAAACTATTTTGTGCAACTTTTTTGTATTTACAGTTTTGAGGGATAAGCCTCTTAAATAAATATATATATATATATATATATATATGTATATGTATATGTATGTATATGTATATGTATGTATATATATATATATGTATGTATATATATATATGTATGTATATATATATGTATATGTATATTAAGTCTAATATACCCCAGTAAGCTATAGTACTTTTTCCTTTGGGAAGGTACCATCTGTGCAGTCTGCAATTTTGTTGAAGAAAGGTGTTGAATCTATTTGATTATTATTGAAAAATAACTGATTTCTGTGTATTTTTTTTTTTCACACTGCATCAAATTATAGTTGATTACATCAATTAAGCATCATGAGGTGGAGGGTGGGAGGTGGTTCCCTATTTTATTTTATTTTATTTTATTTTTTTTGCTGGGAGTTTTAGAACCCTATTAGTTAGGTTGCTTAATATTTCTGCTAAGTACTCTTTAAAATACCAGAATAGGGAGGATGGAGTAGGTTTAAGTTTATTAGATTGATCAGTTTTGCTGAACTATGAAATATTTTGGGTGCAGTGTATTTTTTGCATACAGGTATAACAGTGTTTGTTTTTTTTAACTTGAGTATGAACTTATACAAAAAGCAGCAAGATATTAAAAAAACTGTTTTATTGATTAAAAAATACACTATATCGGATTCATATCGGTATCGGCAGATATCCAAATTTATGATATCGGTATCGGACATAAAAAAGTGGTATCGTGCCATCTCTAATATATATATATATATATATATATATATATATATATATATATATGGGGTCTCCCATTTTGACCTTGGGTCTTCCAGGTTATACTCGGCACAGATGCTCCTGTATACTATGCCGGCCACTTGGTTATGGCATTCCATGTATGCCTTGCCTGCTAGCATCTTGCACCCTGCTGTTATGTGCTGGATTGTCTCAGGGGCATCTTTACACAGCTTGCACCTGGGGTCTTGCCTGATGTGATAGACCCCAGCCTCTATGGATCTTGTACTCAGAACTTGTTCCTGTGCTGCCATCTCCTTGGTAGATCCCACACTTGATGGTGACTTGTGCTGTGGGCTTGAGGTTGGCCTCTAGTGTTGTACGCCACACCCCCATTGAGTTCCTGATGAAGACTCTTAGTGTCCTGTTGATCTTGTACAGTTCTAGGCATTCCAGGATCCAGGTGTGGGGCATTGAGTCATAGGGCTTTTTCTAATCAATCCAGGCAGTGCACAGGTTGGTCAGTCTGGTCTTGCAGTCTCGCCTGATTGCTCGGTCTACCAGTAGCTGGTGTTTTGCGCCTCTGGTATTCTCGCCCATCCCTTTCTGTGCCCCATTCATGTATTGACCCATGTGCCTGTTCATCTTAGCTGCTATGATGCCTGGCAGGAGCTTCCACGTGGTGCTGAGGCAGGTTATTGGTCAGTAGTTGGAGGGGACTGGTCGCTTCTGAGGGTCCTTGGGGATCAGGACTGTCCAGCCTTCGGTTAGCCATTCTGGGTGTCTCTCATCAACTAGCAGCTGGTTCATTTGTGCTGCCAGACACTCGTCGTGGAGTGCAGTCAACTTGTTTAGCCAGTAGGTGTGAACCATGTCGCGGCCTGGTGCTGTCCAACTCTTTATATTCCAGTACCTGTCTGCCACTGTGATGGTTACTGGACACTCAGGGAGGTTGCTGTGGTCTGCCCTCAGATCCACCAGCCACTGAGCATTGCCGTTATGGGTTGCGTCCTTCATGGAATCATACGTCTGGCCACACCGAACTCGGGTCTGTCTAGAGTCACTCTCTTGGGATTGGCTCGCCACTGAACCCACAGGGTTCAGATCTGGAATCATCCAGTCCTGGTCAAAAAACAATCTATGCAAACAGTGCAGAGTGCATACATTACTATTTTATCTATGCTTCTTCCATCAGTCATCTTTCAGTCAAATATTGCTCAAGTATAACATATTATTTTAGTTATACAATGTCTCAATCATTATAAAATAACTTGAGTTACATCACACAAGGTTTTAGTGCAACAGAAAATATACTTTATATTTACCCTTTTAAGAATAAATAAACTTATAAGATTCACTCTCCCATATTTATCCTTTTAACAGCTTGCTTTTAACTGTTGTTCTTTTTAAGATATTTCAACTTGAATTATTTCTCAGAAAAATATATCAACTTCTTAAAACATTAATACTTCAACAGAGTAATGAGATCCCTCACATTTTATAATCACATTTTATGAACGTTTTGCATCTTTATCAAATGAATTAACTTTTAAGTTAACAAAACTAAAAGGGTGCATTTAAGCACTACATGACGATATTACTGCTTCTCCAACCTTTTGGAAGGCTAACTAACTCAACTGAATCACAGTAATGTTAGAACACACAGAAATACACAGAAATCACTAAGCAGTAGCTTGATACTAGTGGTTAGCTGGGCGCTATGGGCCTGAGCACATTTGAATATATTCTTTAGCACTTAAATCACCACAGTGATGTTACAGTACTTTAAACATAAATATCACAACTCCGACTGTTTTTTTTAAAGCAGAAAATATCTTAACAGCAGTCAACTACATGTCTTTATGGTGCTAACACTTATGTAGCATCCCTTACCAGAGCTTGTGGTGAGATAGCTCACCCAGCTGATGCAGTTTCCCACGGCCGAATTTCACAGATTTCAGATCCTAATAAATAGCCATCTATTAACTACTAGTATGTGAAGATAAATTGCGAATTTAACTTTTATTTTGGCTTTTCTTACCAGGATCTTTCAGCTAATTTGGTGGTTGCCTCGTGAGTAATGGCTTTCACAACAGGAAAGGTTGAGTAACAGACAGTCATCTCAAGGCATACTCGCCTCCTAGTGGCGGGGAGGGGAAATTACACCTCCAACCTTATATCAGCAGCACAACCCACAAATCTGATGTGGGTTACACATTGTCTCGATGAGCTTCATGTGGTAGTCACCTGAAATGGTTTTCCAACAGTCTTGAAGGAATTCTCAAAGATGCTGAGGAATTGTCAGTCCTTTTGTCTTCACTCTGCAGTGAAGACATCTGCATCTTTACTGGGTTTAGGCCAGGTGAATGTGGAGGCCAGGCTATCTGACACAGCACTCTATCATTCTTCTTCTTGATTAAAATAGCCCTTAGACATCCTGGAGGTGTGTTAAGGGTCCTTGTCCTGTTGAAAAATACATGATGGTCAAACTAAACGCAAACCGGATGGGATGGCATGTTGCTGTAGGACGCTGTGGTAGCCATGCTGGTTCAGTGTGCCTTTAATTTTGAATAGATCCCCAACAGTGTCACCAGCAAAGCACCCACACACCATCACAATTCCTGCTCCATGCTTAACAGTGGGAACCATGCATGTAGAGACCATCCGTTTACCTTTTCTGAGTCACAGAAGATGTGTACAAACTTTTGACTGGTAGGGAATTCCACCATTCCCATCCCATTCCACCAGGTACTCACTCTCTCATTCACCAGGCTCACCAGTGAAGCCGTTTCTGCCTCTCTCCATGCTTTTAGAGATTGAGGTGATTATATCTATGTGACTCCTCCCCTGTCCGACTGTATCACATCATAGTCAATGTCCCCCACTCGCTGTGTGACATGAAGGAAGGACCCTTCATGTCGCCAATTGGTGAGTAATTTCAAGCTAGAAGATGAGAGTAACACAAGCACTTTATCTCCTGGTGAAAACGTTAGCCCTTAGGTTGTACAGGCGCTGCTGAAATTCCTAGACATGGAGCAAATTCTCCCATCATAACCTCCCCAGATTGTGTAGCTTTGCTCTCAGGTCCAGGACGTATTGAATTTCTCATTTTTCGCTGGGCTTGGACCTTCCTCCCAGTTTTCCTTAATCAAGTCCAACTTTAAAATTTTATTCAGCCGCTCCACCAACCTGTCAGTCTGAAGGTGGTAGGCACTGGTCCAAACAGATTTAATGCCCAGTAATTCCTACAGCTCCTTTAGTGTGCGAGACATGTGCCCTGTGTGCCCTGTTCAGTCAATATCTCTTTCGGGATACCAACTCAGGAGATTACCTGAAAGAGCAACTGCACGGCCTCAGGACATCGTGTTGCATAATCCATCAGAACTAATACAAAGCCATAGCCGCATGCACTCCAGTGAAATGGCCCAATGAGGTCCATGCAAGTGCACTCGAACATGACCTCCATCAATAGTAACGAGAGCAAAGGGGGTTTTGGAATGGCGGGATTTTTAACTATCTGACGCTCCAAGCAGGATGCACACCACCGGCACAAATTCACCTGGATGCCTGGCCAATAAAATCAGGCCATTATTCGCCCCCAAGTTTTGTCATTACCCATATGCGAGTGTCACGACTTACTCGATAAATTATTTAATACAAAGCATGTGTCTATATGGCTTCAGGGCGCACAAAGTTACCATCAATTTCAATCCCTTGGTCAAAGGCTCAGGTGTAGGGTGTCGTCACAAGCCTGCTCTAGTGGAAAATCTTCCGTGGGGTGAATCATCCTACTCTTCCCCGGAGTTGGTTTCGGACAACTCTGCATTTGTGGCTTGCAAAAGTATTCGGCCCCCTTGAACTTTTCCACATTTTGTCACATTACAGCCACAAACATGAATCAATTTTATTGGAATTCCATGTGAAAGACCAATACAAAGTGGTGTACACGTGAGAAGTGGAACGAAAATCATACATGATTCCAAACATTTTTTACAAATAAATAACTGAAAAGTGGGGTGTGCGTAATTATTCAGCCCCCTCAGTCAATACTTTGTACAACCACCTTTTGCTGCAGTTACAGCTGCCAGTCTTTTAGGGTATGTCTCTACCAGCTTTGCACATCTAGAGACTGAAATCCTTGCCCATTCTTCTTTGCTAAACAGCTCCAGCTCAGTCAGATTAGATGGACAGCGTTTGTGAGTAGCAGTTTTCAGATCTTGCCACAGATTCTCGATTGGATTTAGATCTGGACTTTGACTGGGCCATTCTAACACATGGATATGTTTTGTTTTAAACCATTCCATTGTTGCCCTGGCTTTATGTTTAGGGTCGTTGTCCTGCTGGAAGGTAAACCTCCGCCCCAGTCTCAAGTCTTTTGCAGACTCCAAGAGGTTTTCTTTCAAGATTGCCCTGTATTTGGCTCCGTCCATCTTCCCATCAACTCTGACCAGCTTCCCTGTCCCTGCTGAAGAGAAGCACCCCCAGAGCATGATGCTGCCACACCATATTTGACAGTGGGGATGGTGTGTTCAGAGTGATGTGCAGTGTTAGTTTTCTGCCACACATAGCGTTTTGCATTTTGGCCAAAAAGTTCCATTTTGGTCTCATCTGACCAGAGCACCTTCTCCCACATGTTTGCTGTGTCCCCCACATGGCTTGTGGCAAACTGCAAACGGGACTTCTTATGGCTTTCTGTTAACAATGGCTTTCTTCTTGCCACTCTTCCATAAAGGCCAACTTTGTGCAGTGCACGACTAATAGTTGTCCTATGGACAGATTCCCCCACCTGAGCTGTAGATCTCTGCAGCTCGTCCAGAGTCACCATGGGCCTCTTGGCTGCATTTCTGATCAGCGCTCTCCTTGTTCGGCCTGTGAGTTTAGGTGGACTGCCTTGTCTTGGTAGGTTTACAGTTGTGCCATACTCCTTCCGTTTCTGAGTGATCACTTAAACAGTGCTCAGTGGGATGTTCAAAGCTTGGGAAATCTTTTTGTAGCCTAAGGCTGCTTTAAATTTCTCAATAACTTTATCCCTGACCTGTCTGGTGTGTTCTTTGGACTTCATGGTGTTGTTGCTCCCAATATTCTCTTAGACAACGTCTGAGGCCGTCACAGAGCAGCTGTATTTGTACTGACATTAGATTACACACACACAGGTGACTCAGGTGTACATTAGAGTACACAGACTGCACTCAGACCAAAGGGGGCTGAATAATTACTCACACCCCACTTTGCAGTTATTTATGTGTAAAAAATGCTTGGAATCATGTATGATTTTCGTTCCACTTCTCACATGTACACCACTTTGTATTGGTCTTTCATGTGGAATTCCAATAAAATTGATTCGTGTTTGTGGCTGTAATGTGACAAAATGTGGAAAAGTTCAAGGGGGCCGAATACTTTTGCAAGCCACTGTAAATACACAGAAGGCTAATGACAAAAGTGAGAACACACGGGGGACACAGCTGACAAGAATTAACATGACACCACAGGGCAAGTAAAACTAGACACACCAAACATGAAAATGTAAGGCCTGCATGACAAAACAGGAAACTGAGGAACATGACACGGGAGTGGAGGAGAGGCAGACGAGAGGAAGCAAAGGAACACGAAAGAGCACGAGGGAGTGTGAGAGGAGATGAGAGAGACATGACAGACTGGGGAAACATTGATAAACATCACAAGCAGGGGGACAATAGAATGAAACATGAGAAGGGAAGGGAAACCAGACACAAGAACTCAGACAAAATATACAAAGACTGACACACAGAGAGAGACATAAAGGGCAAAGACACAAGAGGCAATCTATAATCAAAAACCTAAACAAAACAACGTAGACACTACAGACTAATAAACTCAAGACTAATAAAGTGGAGCTAAACATAAATAACAATACAAAATCAAAACACAAGAAAACTCAAAACACTGGGTCAAATGACCTAGGACCATGACAGTGCAGACACTACACTGTCATGGTCGCATTGTCACATAATGGCCCAACAGGTTATTAAACCCAGGCCAGTTCCCGGAATCAGGAAATGCAATAGGTGCGAACTAACTGCAGCCTTCACTCTATGCATTTTGCCCTTAAATTTAATAAGCAATGGCACTGTAGGATACTACAGTGAACATCCCCGTGAACACACCTAACCTTGAACCACTCTGCCTCCAACAATTCCCCGGGGCCACAATATCATTGAAAGAGTGAACAAGAGTCAGTTTGTTGAAGAAAACCTGGAAATGAGCAGATTCAGTTCAGCTTCTATTACCATGATAAGAGTTTAAGTTAATGCTTTTCCTGCAATAGAAAACTCTTGAGTTTCCGTCATCCCAGTGTTAACAAAATTTTAGCTAAATCTGTTTGCAGGTGTCCAAAGTATTGCGTACATTCTGAACCACACAGTAATGTACTATACTAAGAAGTTTAATGGTGGGTCATTATGTTGTCTAGAATTTAAGTGACTTGTATTTCTCTTTCAATTGCAGGAGTTCAAAATGCCTCACGATATAGCTGAAACTAGGGATGGCAGTGTTTTTGTTGGGGATGCCAGCAGCAAATCCGTCTACAAGTTTACAACAGAGAGTAAGTTTATCTTCATCAAAATAATGCTGCCAGCTTTTAATTGTTCTAGCAAAATCTATCATACAGTATGTTTGGGTATTAAGTCCAATTTTGATTGATTAATTTATTTCAGACTTATAAGACTTGAATTATGGTTGCTTCTTTGTTGGCTTTGCAGATGAACAGTAGTACTAGGTTGTATACATCAATTATTTTTTTGTTTTAATTATTACCTTTTATTTTCAAGAGTTGCATCATTCTGTCAAGAAAGCTGGAATTGAAGTTCAAGAACTTGAAGGTCAGTAATTGGATACCTGGAGGCAGCAGGTACATAATCTTTGAATCCATAAGGGGCAGGCAGCTATTCATAACAGTGAGTCACAGACATTTAAGATGTGACTTATAGTGATGCCTGATGGAATAAATAGTGATTTGAAAAGAAAAAGGTTTCAAATTAAAAGTTTCCTAACTTTGAGGCAACCACTTGAATTGAGACCTAATGAGATCAAAGGAAAATGTTGACTGACACTGTTGGCATAGGAAACTGGAATGTGTACTAGCAACCAATGCAAGCAATGTGCAACGAGTGAATCATATCACTCGCTCACATATCACAATCATAGTGTATAGATGGCACTTAAGGGGGGTGGCTGTAAGCTCAGGTGGTAGAGCAGGTCACCGACTAACCTGAAGGTTGGTGGTTCAATCCTAGTCTGCTCCAGTCTGCATGCCAAATATCCTTTGGCAAGATATTAACCCCAGGTTGCTCTCTCTTTGAGTGGAGCTCAGAGTAGAAAAGCACTATATACGAACCAATCCATTTGCCATGCCTTAGCACAAAGGGTAATGTCTTCTAAGGTGTATATAATCCCATTTATTCATCCATCCATCCATCCATCCATTCGCTTCCGCTTATCCTTTTTAGGGTCGCGGGGGGCGCTGGAGCCTATCCCAGCTGTCATAGGGCGAGAGGCGGGGTACACCGTGGACAGGTCGCCAGTCTGTCGCAGGGCTAACACACAGAAACAGACAACCATTCACGCTCCCCATACAAACACGGGGAGAACATGCAAACTCCACACAGAAAGAGTTGAACTCAGGACCTTCTTGCTGTGCAGCAACAGTGCTAACCACCGTGCCACCATGCTGCCTATAATCGCATTCAGAATACAAAATTCATTGCCTATTTGGGATATTTTTGAATATTAACGTCAGATTAAGGTCACCATGTACCATTGCTACAACCTTTGAAGAATTCCACAGCATGACATGACTGCTTTTGGACATTCTGAAACAGTGTTAAGGTGATATCCATCACACTTACAAGAAAGGAAGTTTAAGAATTCCAAATAGTGAAATTTTCAGGGAAGGCTGCAAGGCAATCACAGAAAAACTGTGAAATCGCTTTCCTTTACCTATGTCTTGCGTTTTCCATTAACTAGGATGCCCCTCTTTCTTTCAACAGCTATATACCATTTTTTAGACCTGAAATATTTATATATATGGCAAGGATTTTTTTAAGGAATCAAGGAATTTTTCAATCCAGTTCAATTCTATTTATATCACACCAGAACAGTATTTGTGGCTTTTATTGTTTTATTTATTTAAAAGGGACTGTGCAGTTTAACATAGTCCAAGTACAAAACATGAAACTGATGTAACACACATAAGTTTATAGCTATTGCTATCCTAGTAACAACCATTGTCCCTTGTTGGTCTTACAATCACAATACATACATTTTACAATAAAACATATATTTTCATAAAACCAAAATACATCATAAATACAACTACAATTAATAGACAATAAATGAAAAAACAACAAAAACAATAACAAAAATCATTAAGTAGTTGGAAGCAGTGTTGGGCAAGTTACTTTGAAAAAGTAATTAATTATAGTTACTAGTTACTTCTTCAAAAAAGTAACTGAGTTAGTAACTTAGTTACAATATTCTAAAAGTAATTAATTTCTTGAAAAGTAACTATTGTGTTACTTTAAAAAAAAAAACGTTTAACCCTCTGGGGTCCAGGGTATAATTGGCCATTTTGAACTACTTTTGGTTTTCCCTCCACATTTTACCTTTAAAAACTATTTACTTTGCCTTGTTTGGTATCATCCTTGTCAGCACAACCTCACATGTCTGAATTTACAGTTATGTTTTCATTTTGACATACTGTATTAACACAATTGATCTAAAATCAGACAAAAAACATAAAATCAGAGTAGAAAAGGTTATATTTTTTACTCTATCAACCACGAACATGTTTAATGAATCATATTTCATAACCTTAAATGCAAGTATAAATTGTCAATTTTAAAATCCTATGCACAAGTTTTGCAAACAACAAAGTTATCCATCCATTATTGCATCCATTTACCTTTTACCTTGATTTTTTAAATAACCATTTCAAACTATTTACAGAACAATCAGCTGTTCTGCATTCAATAAGATGCCACACAATTTATTTGTGCCACTCCCAAAAAAATAATTTCTGTCCACTATAAAGGAGAACATCGCAGGTGCAGGTCTGACAGCAGCAGGTGTATCACTCCTTTTTCTACCTGGAGACAGCAGTCGCCTCATTGTTCTGACACACAACACAAAACTATCCACAACACTACACACTAACTACGCAAGACAACACATTAACTACACACTCCAAACATGCTAAACATCACAAATAAAACTCGCTCTCTCTCTTTTTCTGCTCTCTCTCTCTCTCTCTCTCTCTCGCCGTCACTCCTAAAACTTCCCCTGTTTTTTTGGTTTTTGTTTTGTCATAAGCAGAGAGTGCTTGCTAGCACTGTCCTTAGACAGTAAACGTGACGAAACTATTGAGGAAAAAACGCCGCGTATATATTGTTTATCATGACTCGTGGCCTATCAACACAATTTAAAAACTGGTATATATCATCTTCTTCCTTTGTCTTTAAGTGGTCATGTGATTGGCTTACCACGACTACTTTATTCTTCCTCAGTCAAACAACAGCACTCATGCAATTGTTTTGCCCCCTGAGCTCCAGGTGTTGTGCTAGACAGTGATCGTGATTACCGTCCGCGGGAGCGCGCACAGATGGTTAAAGCTGTAGCGTCCAGATTACTTACATAGTCAGCTACTTCCGTGCAACTGATATAAGATGCGGTAAGCTGAACACAGCTTCAACCGTCTGTTTGTTGAAAAATAGTAACGGACTGCATTTTCTTGTTAGTAACTGTAACGGCGTTGTAACGATAGGAATAGTAATTAGTTAGATTACTCGTTACAACCATCACTGGTTGGAAGTGTGTTCCACAGATGGCAAGCCTCTATTGAAAATGCTGAATGAACAAATTTAAATCTGCAATATGATATCTTGCAGTTGCTGTTCACCATGCTCCTAGTAATACAATTACTATCTTGTCTTTGTGTGTATCTATTAAGACACTCTGGGGCCAGCCTATTTATACATTAAAAAATTAATTTAAGAAAACACAAATGATTAAAACTCTCAAAACTAAGTAGATTATATTTCTTTAAAATGTGACAATGACGCCACCAAACAGATTATTTATACATTATTTTTAAAGATTGATTATATAAGGATATCACAGGCTGAATTGTAGATGGTGCTGCTTGGGTCCAAACTGTCATATAATATGAAAAATGGGATAATACAATAGAATGCATAAATAACTGAGCTGCTGAAGTAGGTATATAATGCCGAATTAACTTAAAACAATTCAGATTAGCCTTAACCGTCTTTGAAATCTTCTTTACATACTTATAAAATTTAGAATGTGAATCTAAAATTATTCCTAAAACCTTAAAATCTTTAGCCTTCTTTATTTCTTCATTCCTTAACTTGATTTTAAAATCATCAGATAAACTTTGTTTCCTAATAGAAAAACAGATAGAAACTGTTTTTTAAAAATTCAATACAAGATGATTATGTTCCAGCCATTGTTGGACATCATTCAGATGTGACGTTAAAGTGTCTGCTGCTTCACCAGGTGATTTAGCTGGTATATCTGCATTATCTGCATAAAGCTAGCAGCTAGCTTTTGGACAGTGTTGGGTAAGTTACTTTAAATGAGTAACTTAGTTACATTACTAGTTACTTCTATCAAAAGTAACTCAGTTACTTCAAGTTACTCGTTACTTTCAAAGTAACTAGCTACTAGGGAAAGTAACTTTGGTTTTACTCAGAATTCTCTTGTTAATGTGTTGCTTCCCTAACTGGATATCCAGCAAGATTGCCAGTCTTCTAGCTTGCTTACTTGCCACAAGCGCACTGTGCCACCTACCAATAGAAAGGAAAAAATAATGTGCATATTTCCAGGAGAGAGATCCCACGGCTGGACCATCATTGACCGCTGCCATGATTCTAGCCTACATCACAGCGTCATGTGCGCTTTTTACATCCAACACAAAAACTGCAGTCGTGGTGCTTTCGATTGTACTCAGAACTCGGAAATTCTGCCTTCCGAATAGGAAGATGTAGGCAACACCAGACTGCAGATGAGCTGCATACAGGGCTGCACTGGGACAAAAAATCGGCCCGGGCATTTTGACTAGATAAGGAAATTATAGGAAAAGGAAATAGCCATTATAGGAAAAATCGTAAAGCCTTTGAATGAAAACAAACGCTGTTGTGACAGTGGTGTACACTGTTTTGATGGTATATATGCATCAATCTATCAATCGTTTGTTGTAAGATTCAGATAATTATTTTTTAAAAGCTAGATATTTTAAATGAGAATAAGAAAGAGAAGTATTTCCTTGTGCCCCCCTCTCCCTGTTAATGCCCTACCTGGCCCCCCTGGCAAAACTTTGCTAGAGCCGCCCCTGCACAGTTACCAGCTGTCAGCTACGTAAAAAAAGGATCCTGGTGTTATTTGTCTCTCAGAAACAGTTCATAACTTCCCTTCAACTCATTCATGTCACCTAAAAGGTAAACCTGTTTCTCCATCACCTGTTCAGCTCTGATGATTCAGTAAGGACATCTCCTGGCTTCATCTTCATGTCTCCCTCTCACCACATATCCAAACCGATATAGTGACCAGCAGCTTTTACAGCTGTGGCTCCAGCAAACATCAGCTGATACTAGAAATTAATATTAAATAAATTCTAACAACAGCTGATCAAGCTTAAACGTGCTGCTGTTGTTTAGCGCGACATCCGCTGGTTTCCTCTTTCTGGCGCAAAGTAGGAGATAAACAAACAAGAGAGAAAAGCCGATCAGCTGATCATTGGTCAGTTTCGTGACTGAAGTAGAAACAGGAGAGGAAGGAGGAGAGAATGAGAGAAGAAGAGGCAGCTGTGCAGCTCCAGCTTTGTGTCTTTTTTATTGTAGCTGAAGTACCGGACAAACTGTGCTCCTTTTCACCTCAAAACGAAATGCGTGATATTTTCTCTGAATACGAGACAATTCTGTTTTTTACGGGACGTTTGGCAACTCTAATAATTAACCTTATGAACAAAATAAGCTGTATAGAAACTCTGGCATGCTAGCTAGTACGCAGTACGGAAAAAGTCAGCATAACGAAAATAAACTCCACCTAAACTTGGTTTATATCTGACCCAGAGAGACTGCAGGTCATAACTTCTTACCTGAAGTTCAGTTCACACTCGGCCCGGCAGCCGCCTCAGGTCTCTGCTCCTCCTGCGTCCCCTTTCCCTCATCCACCTGCTGGCTTCCACCACTTGCTAATGTTACTGAATCTGTGGAAGCTCCGCATAGCCACCACACAAAGTAATGAACAATGACCATATCTAAATCCCAGTAACGACTAACGCGTTCCTGATTTTGGCATAATAACTAGTTACCGTGCTCGTTACCACAATAATGATGTAGTTAATAACGCGTTAGTCCCAACACTGCTTTTGGACAACTGGCAGGCAAATCATTTATAAACAAACTAAACAGCAATGGGCCAAGAACAGATCCTTGAGGAATACCCATTCTATTTTCCAACATGGATGACTTTTCTTTATCAACCCTCACACTCTGCTCTCTTTTGAAGAAGATACGACTCAAACCAATCATCTGCTTGCTTTGAAAAAGCTAATTTAGTAAATTTAATCATCTATTTTTATAAGATGATCCCAATTGCAATTTGCAAACTCCTGTTCAAGTTTTACAATTTCAGACTTGGGATTAAACGTCTTTACATGGCCAGGGTTGTTTGTACTAAAATACTGCAGTTGTTTTTTAGTCAATTTCCTAACAGTTAAAATCATATAATGATTAGACAGACCAGTTAATAGATTATTGTATCCTACTGAGAAAACCCCAGCAATCAGATGACCCGCTTTGAGCAAGCACTTTGGCAATAGTGGAAAGGAAAAACTCCCTTTTTTTAAAGAGGAGAGGCAGCCATCTGCCGCGACCGGTTGGTGGTGAGAGGAAGAATGAGGAGGAACAAAGAAAAGCTGTGGAAGAAAGCCAGAGATTAATAATAACTAATATTCAATTCAATCATAGCACTGAATTGATGCTTTTGACCCTTATTACATGGAGTGCCAACTCTTAATGGTCACAATTGCAAAATGTATATAAAAATCACAAAAACAGCTTTACTTAATCATTTTATTCCTAACAGTAAGCACATTGTGAGTGAAACAAATGAGTGAATAAGAAACACTCGTCATCGGAAGCCCCCAGCGGCCTAGACCTAGGAATCAAAGGTTTGCTTCAGCTGGCATCACAAAGGAAGTAACGTATCATAAGGTCGTCACAGTTGACTGGTGACATAATTGCCTGTGATAAAAACACCTTTGTTATTGGACTGATTCTTATATAGTGCTTTTCTATTCTCTCACATTTACCCAATTACACCCATTCTCACAAGCACCGTCTCCAAACTGAGTGCTGTCTAACCACATTCACACTCCGATGGATGCATCGGAGAGCAACTTGGGGTTAGTATCTTGCCCAAGGATACTTGGCATGCAGACTGGAGGAGCTTGGGATTGAACCACCAACCTTCTGACCAGTAGGTGACCTGCTCTACCTCCTGAGCTACAGCCACACACTTATCAGTTGTGGTTGCTGGGATCTTTGAGGCTTTACAGAACTGGTGTAAAAGGAACACTGATAACTAGAATATGTCTCTCACTATAGAAATGGACGCCGTTGTCCAAACTAAGGTAAAGCAAGACACATCAAAGACCGCAGCCATCCAAGAGAAGCAAACTGTGGTCCAAAAAACTCAACCACAGTTAGAGGCAGACAAAGAGAGGAAGAGTCCAGCTAAGCTTAACAAAGGAGAGCGTGTACTCCCAGTCATCATCACCACCCTGCTGCTCATTCCTCTGGTTGTTGTGATCTCCATAGGAGTCTTCATTTCCTGGAGGAAAAAAAGTATGTATGAAAACACCCATGGGAGTCTGTGCAGAAAATCCATTCGTTTTTAATATTGAACAACAAATGAGATAGAAATTAGGCCATTTTAACTACTGTTGACTGCACTGTCTTCTTGCTATAGTCAGTGCACATTGTTCTGCTCTGTTTCCTCTCTTGTCTTTGGTCATCTTAACAGTCAGTGAACATTAAAGGTAATACTGTTGAACATTTGCAGATCAACGTGAGGTCAAAGCTGAACCCAGCTCAGTGAGAGGCATTTTGGGAAAAATAAGGGGTATGTTGTTTACATTACATTAAATATTTAATAAATACCAGACTTTGTTTTTATTTAATATAAGGTTTAAGATACTTCATGTATTTTTTTCATTTGTCAGATATACTAACTACCGAATATATTCAGCTGGATTTCCAGTAGTATGCTCATACTGTAAAGTTCAGCTGTCACAAAAAAACAACAGTTCTGCAGTACCGACAGGCTGTGAGAGAAGATCATTTATCGACTTTGTTTTAGCTAAGACCCATTTACTTGTAACCAACACAAATTTAGGTTATCACTCATCCTTCTTTCTTCTCTTTTGTCTTCTTTAAAAAAAAATTTTGATACTAAACCATTATCAAGGAAAAACATTGTAAAATGTCAGTCATATATAAAAACTTTTAACATTTAACCCCCTTCTGCCCCTTCCTTTACCACATTATGTCTAAAGCAGTGTTCATTCATCTTCATTAGTGTCTGTTGAAGGCATGACCAGGCTAGAAAACATTTCAGAAAATGAAAATAGATCCTCTCTTATGTCATCATCTTATTGACCATAGCTTTACACAGGGATGAATGAATATCCTCAATATAATGCACTGCCAGTGTGTAAACTGAAGCCATCATTCTAAGTTGAGAATTATTTCTCTTAAATCTGTAGATTTTTATCGTCATATTGACATCTTCATTTCCTCCTCTCTGGTATTTAACCTTTACTAGGTAAAGCAGTGGGCAGTCTGAATCTGGGAAACTTCTTTCCATCCCATAAGGGTTATAGTCGTCAGGGCTTTGACCAGCTGAGTACTGAAGGCAGTGACCAAGAGAGAAATGATGAGGACAGCAGCGACTCTGAAAATGAGGAGTACTCTGCTCTGCCGCCGCCTCAGTCCTCCTCTTAGATGTTCTGGGGCCAACTGCAAACCTTCCACCAACCTTCTGCTAAAATCGCTGATATAGTTATTCATCACATGTGTAACTGTTGTACCAGCTGCCAATGTGTGTGTGTGTGTTATTGTATGTAAAAATATTTTGATAAGTTATTTATTTAATTCAGCTATGGTATTCATACAGCCTTTTCTGGCATAATCTACTCATGTCACAGTGTAACTCATTTCATTTCCCCAAATCAAACCTGCTTTTACTGAGATTATTAACAATATTTTGAAAAATCTGGAGTTGGTTTTGGCCTTAAAATAACAATGCAAATCTGTTAAAAGAATGAGATCGTTTCCCCTTTAGATGTTAAAGGCTGATGTTAGAATGCTGTCCGCCTTCAAAGTCAGTGTTTTTTTTTTTTAACATGCATCCCTTTGTTTTATTAACAAAGGATTCATCTTGATGGTGATTAATCAGCCTCCAACTGTCCTGCACCACCTTGGCTTCCTCGTCAGCTATATTCTTGCTGTTCATGGCGAAAAAATACTCTGATGAATTCTGTCATTTTTCTGTTTGTCAAGTTTTTAGCAAAAGTGGCATTTCATGTGATATTGTGTGATTTGAAGTGTGAAATAGAGAAATATTGTCAATTCATTTTTTTCAGTTTTATTTATACAGCACCAAATCACAACAACAGTTGATGAAATGTTTGTAATAATACACAAGACCAGACAGAGACTACACAGGATGCATTTAAATATCACACTCACTTGAATAAAAATTGCTTGTGTGGTGAAACCCACTGCATATGAGATTTGATGAGAAAAAAAT